>NC_044018.1:4945000-5227500 GCF_900496995.4 Aquila chrysaetos chrysaetos
GAGGTGGTACCACGTCAGCACCCTCTTTTTTTCCTTTTCATCTGCACACAAAATAGCAGGGAAGAAGATTGTCCCGGGGAGAGGTGCAAGGCCCTCAGCCCCTGCCTCCACCCGCCTCCTCTAACCTCTTGCCCAAAGCCTCGTCCTTAATGACTGAGTCGTTAGGAGGTAGTTTTGAGTGTCAAAAATTAAAATTAGAATGGGGGAAAGGATCAAGGCTCAGCGAGTGCCTTTCAAATGAGAGGTGATACCACGACTAAATACATAAAAGGCAGAGGCGAGAAAGGGGAGCGTCTTTCCGCAGTTTTTATTGGTGGACTTTATGGTGACTGATGCTTGAGCTTTTAAGAAGAGGGTGGTTTTTTTCTTTTTCTTCTTTTTCTTTCTTTTTTTTTTTTTATTTTTTTTTTATTTTTTTTTAATCAAATAAGATCTGAGGGTTGTTCCTAGCTAGGCACTAATGCATTCGGATGTCAGTCACCTCTAAGCGATTTGACAAACTCAAGATCTCTTAAAACGTGCAGAGTTCAGATCATATTAATTCCCCAAAAATGTTTTGATTCAAAGTAGTTTGTATTTTATGTTGCCAAGGGCAATCGAAAAAGAGCTATTGCCGATAGGTTGGCCCTTCTCTCTTCATGGCCCAGAGGCGATAGCAGTATTTAAGCTTCTGAAATTAGCCTGGGGCAGGAACGATGGATGATCACAAAGCGAAACAAGAGCTTTTTTTGGAGTTTGCCATCTCGATTTCATAAAACGATGCAGGCCAAATGTCACCGTGTTGTCTTTTTAATCCAAATATATGGAGGTGAGGACACCAAGCCTGCATACACTTCATGTCCGAAGGATGGGGAAGAGATGGGTGTGGAAGGGGGCTTGGAGGGCATTTTAAAAAGGAACCCCCCCCCCAAAAAAAAAAAAAAGAAAAAAGAAAAAGAAAATTTAAAAAGAAAGAGAGAGGGAGAGAAGGGAAAAGAGAGAGAAAAATCAAACAGGAATCAGGTTATTCTGCTTTTAAAATGGCAACCTAGAGAGGAATTAAAAGGGAATGGGTATGTAATAAAAGCCTGAGACGATTAATAGGAAAGTATAAGAGGGGAGGGATTTTTTTAATGATTAAAAAACACAGACGACTCCTGTAAATAGAAGCTTCATTTCTTCAAGTGATTTCTTTTGAAACGAGCGATCTGAATATTCAACTTTAAGGCAAAGCTCCACTCTGTATGTACAACATTAATATGATCTCTGCAGAATTTGGTACTCAGAAATATTAACATATCAAAGCCGCTGCCTGAGGCTAGAGAAGCTATCGATACACGAGCAGTAGGAAAAGTAAAGATTATTGGTTCTGATGGTTAGAGCAGGGAAGCTCCGGGCTAAATCCTGCACACCATTAACTGAAAGTGATAGCATGGGGATCTCTGCCCTGGAATCGGTGGCAAATATTTTCTCTAGCTAGTAATTAGCTCGCCAGCACCTAAGCCTTGCAAAAATCTTTTACTTTCCTAGCCTCATTAAAAGCAAACACCAAACCACTGCACTAAACAATCTAGAAGGCAGCTGATATGTGCAATGGCAGCCAGAGATGGAAGCAGGGAAGAGCCGTGCTTGTGATGTTTGTCATTCCTATCAGTATTAACACCAGGACTGCAAACCATGGCACTTTTTAGAGATTGCTTTTTTGGGGGAGGACTAGGGAATGGTGTGTTCCTCTGGGAAAGTGTATGGGAAGTTTTCTTTCCTCTTTCTTTCCCGTTTCTTTCTTTCTTTCTTTCTTTCTTTCTTTCTTTCTTTCTTTCTTTCTTTCTTTCTTTCTTTCTCCCCCTTTCTCCCCTTTCTCTTTCCTTCCTTCCTTTCTTCCTTCCTTCTTTTCTTCCTTCCTTCCTTCCTTCTTTTTCCCCCTTTTCTTCATGCTGTTGCATCTAAAAGACTCATAAGCAACCTTTTAAAAAATATATGTATATATTAGTGACAAAAATAAAATAAAAAATCTGACACAAGATGTTTAAAATATTAGGGAAGCCACTCTCGAGTTAATATATTCTTATTGATGTATTACTAGAAAAGAAGTGTGATTTATTTATATGGGATACTGTATAGCGCTTAGGCGCAGGATGTTTTGATTACTGCTAACACCTATCGCTTTTTTTGAAGTCGGACAAAATATTTATTATGTATTTTTAATATACATTTGAAACTTATACTCTTGCCTTTGATATCTTCCCTGAATATGCCAAGAGAGAGCTAGCAGTGCAGTAGTAGTTCAGCACTTAGATCAGGGTAGAGAAAACCTTGCATTTTCATGCTGGATTTCCTTTACTATCAATCTTTAAATCCTTGAATAATTTGATCGCTTTAAAACGAGAGAGAGAGAGAAGAAGAGAGAGTCTTGACTACAATCATCTGCACAGGTAATTGGAATCTCCTTAACAGGAGCTGGAGAGCTGAATAAACCGGAGTTGAGCTGAGCTGAGATTTGAGCCGCCCATCAGCAGGGAAATGAGAACCGCAGTCAAACACTACAGGCACAGACCCCAGCTGATGGGGCCTCTGTCTTTCTCTCTTTCAGCTAACGATCTCCCTTTCTCGGAGGTCAGCTCTCGGATCAAACCCGAAAGAATTATCCCTCTTCCTAGGGATAATTAGAATCCTCTGAAATCCGACAAACACGGACCTAGGCAGGCGCAGCCACCGACAGCACGACTTGGGCAGGAGTTTGCCAGCCCGCCGCGCTGCCAGCCCTCCCCACAGCGTCCCGCCAGCGGTGCCCAGGGAGGGGCCGGCAGATTTTGGATTTACCACCCCCTCCCCAAACGCCTTTCCCCCCCACACCGTCCCTCTCCCCGCCGCCGGTTCCGCCGCTCTCCCCCGGCCGCGGGGCTGAGGCCGCCCGCCGCGGCGAGGCGGGGCCGAGCGGAGCGGGGCGGCCGAACGGAGCTGTCCCTTCAGCACCACCGCTCCGTCAACGCCGCCGCCATCCCGGCCCCGGCCCCTGCCCCGGCCCCGGCCCCGGTCCCCGGCCCCGGCCCCGGGCCTCGGGCCCGACCTCATCCTCGCCCTCCGCCCCGGTCCCGGTCCCGGTTCCGATGCCGGCCCCCGGGGCCGCCCCACTGCCAGCCGCCTTTCCGCCCCGCGGGTCCCGCCGGCCGCCCTGCTGAAAGCCCGGAGAAAGCCTGGTGTGAGTCGGTGTGGGGAGAGGGTACCCCCAGACCTCCCCCCCTGCGGGTGTAGCCGCCTGTGCGCCTGCTCTCCGTCTCCACTCACCGCCGTCGTGTGTGACTATTGCCGCAGAGTAAAGTTTTATCTAGGGAAGTGATGGCTAAACCCGTCCCTCTGCCACGGTAGTATCACATCGCCTAAAATATCTCCAAAGTATCTACTTTTCATGGTGGGTATCATGGATAAGAAAGGCAATAATGGGACAAGAAATGCGCATTCCAAGAGGCTGAGTCGTGAAGTGTCCTCTCTTCCACTGCATTATTCGTTTTGTACTGTGAATGGAAGTATGCGTTTGAGCTTGTAAGAATTGCGTTCCTACGTCAGGCCTTTAGACTACTTTTGTTTCTCTTCTGGGTAAGTGACGGCAATAACAAACTCCCCAGAACAGTCAGATTTCGCAAATGCTGAAGAAACACGTATTTAACAAGAGTTCCAAATCTTTCCTCGAACTTTGACGTTAGATATTTACATTGACAGATGGTTATCAAATGAAGTGACACTCAAGAACGAGTTCCGCACGGGTCTGTAGCGCTACTGAAACCACATTTCCAAAAAAGCCCCTTCCTTTCCCCACAAGAGATCGAACTGCCGATTTAACAGCCCGGCGCCAGGGAAGAGGTTTCTCAAACTCGCAGGGATCAACTCGATTAAACCGGGAATGATAAAACGAGTCAAGAAAGCTCTGGATTCAGCGGGAGTATCCGAGAGCTACCGAGGAACAGATCATTTGTAAAGTGCAAATGGACTGTGAAATGTGAAGTGCTCTAAGCTAGTTTGAAGGTACTTCTGTCAAATGTCAAATTATCACTATTTTGGTAGTAAATCCAAACAACGCTAAGCAGTGGGGGAGGGAAGGAGAGAGAGAAGAGGTGTGGGGTTTATGTTTACAAAAATTGATAGACGCAAGTATTTGTAACCTCTTACCTCTTCTTATCACACCTCCTTGCCCGTTCAGTACAAGTCCACACTGGGCCTCCACTGAGCTCTTAAGTAATGAGGGGGGAAAAAAGGAAAGAAAAGAAAGAAATAAATCAGACACAGCGAGATCATATAGCTTTTGCTTTGTTACACGACTCGCACAGAACCAATAGTTAAGGTGAACTGGAAAAACCCAGTTACTCCCACATCAAACTCAAGTGCTCTGGCGAAATCCCACCGCCATCCTGCAGTCTGCCCCTACCCCATGAAATGCAGAATAATTATCACTTTCATTTCCATTTAAATACGAGTTTCTCCCGAACTGGGGACTTAGATCGGCAGTTACGTGGCAGGATAGAGAGATAAAGTACTCTTGAGAGAAGTTGCACGCACAAAGGTAAAAATCCACTTTTATACAGTATTTTTGTATGTTGACCTGTATACTTGTATATATACACAGAGTTAAATTCATATCTATGTTTCGTGACACACATATACCGACTTACAAAGTGTGCACAGAAGTAGACAAAGAGCACAAACAACAGATGACCTATTGGGCTTTGCCGGCTACACAGAGTCGTAAGGGGTGTTGTAACAATGCGTGTGTCCGCACATAGGTGGGGATGAATATGCATCTGCGTGCACACACACACAGAGGCACCCATGTGTGAGCGTGGGGTGAAGAACCGTCCAAAAACCTGCCTAGGGCTTCTGGTGCACATCCGAAGAGATCTCACTTCTTTATTCTCCTGTTACAAGGCTGATTATTTGGGGATCTTCGCCCTCCTTAATAAATATTTTTATTGGAATGATAAAAGACTTGAAAGGGTTGGGTTTTCTTTGGGTTTTTCCTTATGTTGGGGTTAAAAAAACACAACAAACCAAACCTAAATCTTTGCCCAGTGGAAATGTGTTAAAGACGCATTTTCCTCTACAAACAAACGAGGTATTGGACATGAAAGAGGCCTTTAAGGGTGTTAACCTACTCAACAGCCCGTGAAGAGTTAAGTAAATGCGGAGAGAGTCGGTGCATAATAAAAACCCCACTTTACAAAACAACCTTTACAGTCCTGGCTCTCTCCCCCACTTTCACCATATTGGCGCTGGCCCTGTAAGACCTTCCTTTTCAAGGCTCTTTTTTATTTTAAGTGTTCTGCCTTAAAGTGATTATGAAATCAATATGAAAAAAACTTGGCGACTGAGCATAAATTAAAGCGGTGATGGGAAAAGGTGTGACAGTTTTCTTTGTTGCCCATGGAAAATCTTTTTAGGGCACTGAAAGATGCCACTCCAGCTCCAAGACTGTTTGCATCTGTTAGGCTGACTTAAACCGCCCTCGAAACTATTGGACATTCACTTAAAATTCTGTGCAGGGAAAAGTATATTTACATTTGTTGCATTTGAAATGAGGCATATGCTGATGAACGTTTTAAAAAGAAAGACTAAGGAGAAAGGGGAAGACTGGTTAGACCACAATTTTGGTTTAAAAGTATTTGTGTACAGTCCTGTTTCTCTTTGCCACCAAAACGCTTCCCTCTAAACCCAAGGTGATACTAGCAAGAGTCCAAGTTTGTTCTGAATCATCTAAATCATAACGACAGATATTAATATTTTCAACTTCTCACCGCTCAGGCTTTTCGATACCTCAGTACACTCCCCTCTTCTGTTCGGGAAAAGAGGGAGGAGGAAAAATAAAGAAAAGATTAGGTACAAAGACCTAAGTCCTTTACTTTCGAATAAAGTGTGATCGAAAAATTGATATTTTCCAAAGAAAAGCTGTTGATTTTTTTCTGCTTTAAATAAATAAAAAAAGAATGTGTCTCTAGCAGCTTAACCAACCTCTCCTTTTTTTTTTTTTTTTTTTTTTTTTTAAAGGGAAACATGTTGTTTGGTCGGATGACATTGCATAAATGACCAGTTGAATGGCACTAAGTCGAAAATTGGATAAACTATGGTGCTTTTTTGCCCGGGACTTAGGCATTGTCTGCTGTCTTGCAAACGTTCCTAATCCCCTCTTTTGAAAAATACAAGTCTTTGTGCCTGCCAAAGAAAAAAAATTTGTACAGATACAAAAAAATCAGCAGCAGACGTGGTTTATAAAAAGGAGTAAATAGGTTTTAGTTGGGCTGAGCAGTGAATGGCAGATTTTATTTTTTTTTTTTTTTTGAGGGGGGTAACATAAGGAGATCCTTGTGAAAAATGTAAACAAAAAATGGCCAGAGAGGATAAATTTATATAGTGAATTTTAATGGAGAAACCTAGGTTTAAATAGTTAGGGTTTCCTCCTCAGAGATATAAAAGATAACATTCTGTTGTTGGGTTGTTGGATTATTTTCCTCCTTAAAAAAAAAAAAAAAGAAGAAAAAGGAAAAAATATTTATTTTCTCTGATATAAATAGAGGTTTGGGGATTTTGTTTTGGTTTTAAGTCTTAGTTTTACGAACTTCGGGGTTTTTTTGCAAGCCTTTGACCGCTACGTCTTTTTGGAAAGACCAACATAGCGAGCTTTGTATGACTGGGAGCGAGATTTGGGGGAAAAGTAAGTACAGTAAATACGGTCCTATTTGTCTCTCCCCGCTGGTCGGGAAGCCTTTAGTTCCTCAGCTCGTCGGGAGAAGGAAGGTTTGCTTTTGATTTGGGGGACTTGTCGAAATGGGTGTTAGATACAGGAGGGCGTTATTTGCAATTTTGGAAACAAATTTCATTTAAGCAACCAGCTCAATTTACCGGAGGTGAATTTTTAGTGCGGGGGAAAGGATTTCTGAGCGGATAAAGCTGAGGTTTTGATACATGGAAACAGTATTTTTTTTCTGATGGGTCCAGATGCTGGTTAGGGGGGAATAGATGAATGATTAGGCGCATAGATAGATGAATTCAGCTTTATCTGCTTGTATCTCTCTCCTTATTAACATCTAGATCGGATATTGCGAGGGATTTTTATCATAGTGAGTATTTCTGACGAACGTTTGCTCCCGTTTATTTCTTTCCTGCCTCATACCTCGGTGTTCAACGGAAGGTTTGCCTTTGTATGTATGTCGGAAAGCCGATTTATTTCCTGCCCTGCCTGTTTTCTCTTTTCCTACTCCATCCCTTCCTTAACACAGCTGCCTGCTCTGTCGGTGCAAGTTGTTTAAACGGTTCCGTTCGCCGAAAGAAAAGAAAAGTTTAGGGAAAGCAAGAAGATGGGTTTGGTTTGGTTTGGTTTGGTTTGCTTTGCTTTGCTTTCTGTGTGACTTTGGGAAGGGCTGGCACCCGCACACACGGACCCGCACAGGCACACACGCACCCCGAGATCTCCGGATGAGTCCCACGGTCTCAGCCATCACAGAGACACAACCCACGCAGGGAAGTCGGGCGCGAGGTTGGTTTTTTGTTGTTGTTGTTGTTGTTGTTGTTGTTTGGCCAAGAAAGACCACTTGCTTTTTTTTTTTTTTTTTTTTTCTTTTTTTCCTCCCCCCACATTTTTTGTTGCTACTATTCTGGAGGGGACGGGCTCTGGATGGGATTTTGGATGAAGCTTCCCTCCTTTGTATGAGCTATTCTGAGCAGAGGAAAATGGGGAGGGTGAGGGGGGGACCAGGGCAGGGGGAGGGGAGAAGAAGGTGCCTCGAAAGGAGATCGCATGCTATTTACCTGCAAATCGTCTGCTCCCGAGGCTGCAAGCCCGAGGCTTGGTCCTGGCAGGAGTCTTTGATCTGGATGCATCCCATATTGGGATCCATGGCTCATAAGAGACAGGTCGTGGCGGCGGTAAGCATCTAAGCACCCCAGCTCTCTCCTCTGCTCGTCCAAGCAAGAGGACTTGAGCGCCCGCGCATTGTGCAGGTTGATAAAATCAGTGGGTTCCCCATGGTGGATCTGCTGGTAGTATTGCTGGGAGTGATGGAGAGAGTTCAAGGAGTAAGCGTCGGGGTTGACTGCCGGGTGGCTGTGTTGGAACTCGTAGTGGAAGGACTGGTGGTGCAGTGGGGTGTACTGGTGGTTAGTGGAGAAGTACGGGGAGGCGAACTCGGTGCCCGTGGTAGAGTAAGTGAGAGGAGATGAGGAGGAATAGGCGACGGTCGAGTTGGCCACAGACTCCAGGCATCCAAGCTGCATCAAACGGTAACTGTTTGATCCGTCATGACGTATCTGAAAGGAAGAAGCGAAAAGAAGACCCCAAAACTGGAGGTTTGTCATTGAAAACCCCGGGTGCGGTTCTTCCAAGCACGCTGTCCTGCATAGCTTCTCCCCCTGCAGAAGCGTCTAAGCCTGCGAGCGGCAACCCCAGCAACAAAAGATCCTTTCCTACCTTGGGCTGGTGCCATAAAGGTCTGTTCAAAAAATCATAAACAGCCCAGCCTGCCCTTAATACCGTCAAGCGAAAGGAATTCACGCACTGAAATAAAAACTATCTATCTTTCTATCTGTCCAGCCACCCGTCTATCCATCCACCTCCTGATCACAGCTGTAATAGCTGGGGCTGACACACAAAAAGTCATCAAACAGAGGAAACTACCGAGAATACACACAAGTCCCGTCCCTATGTTTCAGCGTTACACATTGAGAAAGCTTTGCCGCCTGCTTGCCTTCCTTTCTTCCTTCCTTCCCTTCTTTTTTTTTTTTTGAACCCCTATTTTTCTTTCTTTTTAAAATAACGAATCAGATCCAAAATTCCCCCCCACCCCTCCTTTTCCTGCGTTTCGAAAGAAAAGGGGAGTCCGGCTTTTTAGTGAGAACTCCCCATTCCTGGCGAGCTGGTGGTGATTTCTCTCCACTTCATTATATTATTAGGGGTATTATTCTGATTTTCGTTCTGGCAACGGTTTTAACGTGGTAATGAGTTGCCCTTTCTGGCGACAGATGTCATAACGAATTTTCTCTCTATACTTCTTTAAGTTATCTCTGAAGCCGGATTATAATTAAATGTAACGGTCCAATATGGATTTAAAAAAAAAATGGAAACAACCACACAGGCACATACACACACACATATGCACACACACGCACACACACATCCACACACACGCGCGCACACACACACACACACTCACACACACAAAATACCTCTGCATCGTGGACGAGACCTGGAAAGGTAGTTGACATTTTTTGGTTCTCCGAAAAAAAAAAAAAAAAAGAGAGAGAAAAAAAAACTCTGGATAAAATTCCCCTCTCCAAATTAAAAAAAAAAAAGAAAAAAAGAAAAAAATTGAAAAATCCAAAGTTCATGTATTTCCCCAATTTTTTTTAGAAAAAATCTCTACAGACAGAGAGAATTTGCAATGTATCTGCATAGATCAGATCTCTCGCTTTTCCATGCACCTCCTTAAAAACCTGTAGGAACAAAATTTTCCCTCTGCACAAAAGCTGCTCCCTGGATCAGATTTTGTACTTGCTGGGTATTTCTTTGGCTGATGTCGTAGGTCCCTTGGTAATATAGAAGTTTTGAAAATTAAGCATCAGCACTGAGAACTGGGAGGACAATAGATAGAGGAGCTTCATCCCAGGAGACAAGGAATAAATATTGTATCTTCGCCTAATAAGGAACTGTAGGTTCTTTCAACATTTTTATACATTTTTTCCTCCACTCTTTAGAATGCTTTTTCTTACCCAGGCTAATATGGGAGCTAATCTGATCGAAGGGGGTATTTTGTGTACATTTTATTGGGAAGACATAAAGCTAATATATATTAATATATATTATTAAACCATCCTTTTCAATAGGTAAGTGCTCCTTCCTGTTGATTATACTGCTTTTAAATACTGACCAGAATCTAAGATTGCACATTTGTATGTGTGTCTGCTTAACTGTATTTTTTTTTCTAAATGAAAACTATGTGGTTTGTTTTGTTTTGGTTTTTTTTTTTTTTTTTTTTTTTTTACCCTTGCATTTACATCGAATTTAAGTCCACCCTACACTCCAACCTGCTTTTAAAGCTTCCTGACATGCTATCTTACAGGCTTCTTTAAATAGCATTTTCAAACATAAAACTAGGGTGAGACCACAAAGTATCACTGCAGTGGCATATTATATGGAATTCTACATAAAATACATATAGATCTACGGAATTACAGCTGTCTATATAGGAGAAAGAAAACCGGGGAAGGGAACGTGTGCGCTAAAGACCACTGATAGCTCTTTTCCCTTCGACATTTCTAAGTGCCGAGATATTTTAGCGATGCACGGAGGCTGCGTAGCCCCGGGTTGCAAAGCTGAAGGGGTACGTTGTTTATTTATTTAGTGCCACCGGTCCGAGGAGTTGCCACTCGGGGAATAAGTCCTCTCTGCCTGCTCAGTGAGTGTGTCCCCCCCTCCTCCCCGGTCCCTCTGCCTCTGCCCCCAGGTAGTGGCCCTCCAGCCCCCGAAGTGACTGCGGGCTCCGCACCGGGAGCGCCCGGGGACGGGGACGGGGGGGGACCCGCTGCCAGCCGGGGGTGGAAGGGGGGGGGAAGAGGGAGTCACACGCCCTCCGAGAAGATGCCAGCCCAAATGGCATTTCCCGGCGGGGTGGCTCTGCTGATGGCTAGCTTCCACAAATGATAAGCCTGGAGATAGGAGAGGGTGTAACTTGCTTTTAATTGCCATTTAATTTGGGTTGCTTTTAAGCGTTTAAGCTGCGAAGGTGTCTTAATAATAAGCCGCAGGCAAATAGGCATGTGGCTCTCTCCCTTTCCTCTCCCTCTCTCCTTCTCTCCCCCCCTTTTTTTTTTTTTTGGTCCGGGTTTTGGGAGGGTTTATTGGTATCTGTTCATGCAGGCTAACAGGAGCTGTCATTCAGCCCTCTTTTCTTTCTACAAATGGACAAAGGCACACGACTGGAATTGAAATGCATTGTCTGAACCGGGAAAGGGCCATTATCCAGGCGTGCAGAGGGGTCAGCAGCAAACACACACCTCGTACCTCTCCAGTGCGCTGCTGGGGAGCTCGGCTCCCAGGAGCTCTGCTCCCCCCCCCAGCCCCCCGCCTTTCCTAACGGGGAAAGGGAAGGAGGAGGAAAATGGGAAGGAAGGAAGGGAGGGAGGAAGGAAGGAAGGCAGGGAGGGAGGGAGAGAGGAAGGAAGGAAGGAAGGAAGGAAGGAAGGGAGAGAGGGAGGGAGGAAGGAAGGAAGGAGGGAAGGAAGGAAGGGAGGGAAGGAGGGAAGGAAGGAAGGGAGGAAGGAGGAAGGAAGGAGGAAAGGAAGGAAGGAAGGAAGGAAGGAATTGTTTCTTTCTCTTCATTTGGGTTTCCTACAGTTCTAATGTTGTTAATGAAATAAAAATATTTGTCGCCTATATATGATTGAGAAAATTCTAGGAACTCTTCCAAGTTCAGGTTTTGTTTGGACTCCCCAGGATTTTGGCGGTTGAGAGAGTGAAAAAACACGCAGAAATGGGCAAACTTTGCCCTTCCCAACGCCCCGCTGGAGCCTGGCGAGCGCGGTGTGAGCAGCCACACCAGCCTTGAGCAAGACGGCTCAGACCTAACAAAAAAAAAGTTAAGCCACCTTGAGCACACCCTCCTGTCGGAGGGAGAAGCGTCCCTTCCCTTCGAGGAGGAAGAAGTGTCCCTTCCCTTGGAAGAGGAAGACAAACCCCCTCCCACACAGCCAGGTCACCGCACCCCCAACTCGGCGGCTTTCCCCCAGCCGGGCGCAACGTTACTTTAGCGCTGTCCGGGTCTTTTTTTTTTTTTTTTTTTTTTTTTTTTGGGGGGGGTATTTTCTTCGACCTCGCCAAGGCAAGCCCAGCTCAGTGCATGGTCGGGGCACAGACGGCGAGGGGACACGACCGGGCGGCCCCGCGCAGGGGAGCGCGGAGCGCAGCCCAGTCCCTGCCGTGATTTATCGCGCTCCAGCGCTCCCCCTCCAGCTCACCTCCACGGCACACTTCAGCCGGCTATGCCTTTTTTTTTTTATTATTTTTTTCTCAAAAAACTACTGGTGTGGGAGAGGCCGGGAAAGGATTTAGGCGCAGATTCCCTTCTTTTGAATGCTGTGGGTGCCGGGGTGCAGTATTCATCCCGCACCCCAGCGCTGCCTCGGGGAGGGGGCTGCCCAGCCCCTGTGAGTGCGGGGAAGGACACGCACGGTGCAAGGGCTGATGCTTTCCCAACTCGCTTCCCGAGCTGCCAGGAGATCAGACCGCTGCAGGAGATGCGTCTTGCGAGAGATATCCCCGCGGTCCGACCCCTTGCCCCTCCATCCTCCCTCCCCACGCCCACGCAGCCCAGGCAAACCCACAGTCACACCACCAGCCAGCTCGGAGCCCAACTTCGCTTCCAACAACAACAAAGCCACCAAAATGGTTTTGTTTGGAGGAAAGTTTAGAAGAAACCCGGCTTGCCAGATGCACGTTACTGGTCAGTTCCATCTGTTAGCTTCTCTTACAGACCCTAAAAAATCATATAGACCGTTTGCGCTTTTAACTCCCCCCAATCCAATTAATAACGCGAGTCAAACTGCAAAGCACTTATTAATTGCTCCCAAAGAAAATCTTTTAGGAAAGTTAATTGGGAGCTTTCTGGTTTTCCAACCAATACCATGAGCTAATGGTCAGAGCAGACAGACTTCGCGTTGAGGTTCATTGTGGCTGGGCACGTTGTTTATACCCCTGCTTAAAGTTTGCTTCTGCTCCTAGGCTACAGAAGGGGGGTTTTGAGTCTGGTTGGGTGTTTTTTCTTTTCTTTCTTTCTTTCTTTTTCTTTTTTTTTTTTAAGGGGTCTGGAAAAAAAGCTGACTGGGCTGCTGGAAGGGGTGGGGATGTGGGGGGAAAAAACCCAAGAAAATAAAAGCTCCCTCTCTTGGATCATCTCGGTTTCCCTGGTAGTTCACTGAAGTGTGCAAAGCGGCTGGTGCTGCTGCAGGCACAGTCTGGGCTTGACGTCTGGCTGGTGTTTGAGAGCAGCTCCCTGGACTCACAGAACTCTCTCACCTCGTGTTTGACTTAAAAAAGCTTACCAGCATTTAGGAACCTGAAATTACTAATTTTCCTTTCATTTTTCCCTCCTTAGCTCCTGCATTTTGCTGGTCGCCCAGTAATTGTTTTATTTCCTAGTTCTTCTCTTCTGCTGAGAGTCACCAAAACTTGGTCCTTGTTGGACCTAAACTTCTGACGACTTTTCCTGGAATTTCTTGTGTCTGAATGAGACCAGAGAGCAGTTCAAGCCATCACAGCCAGCTGGGGTCAGCACTGCCAGGACATTCCTGGAGCAGGGTCCATCCTCTGCCATGCCCTTTTCTGCAAAGGACCCAAAGGGACGTCCCCCTTCAGCAGCCAGCAAAGGCTTTTTGCTAAATACTCTTTTCCATCCCCTTTGTCCTCTGCAGTTCTTGAAGTTCGGGGGCTGTGAGCTTCGGGGACACTCAGATGACCTAAAATAAAAGTACCCTTGGGGTCCCTTTTGTGTATCACTGGGTCCTGCCCATTGTTTGCAGATCTATTGTTTGTCGATCCTTTGTCTCACCCCCCCACCCCTCCCCTCACACCCCCACCTCGCCTGGCAAATCTATTTCTCCTTCTCCTGCTCCCCTGGTCCACCGCAATCCTCCCTCTTGTCTGGCAGAGGGGGTAAATCTGAACTTGGACCCCCTCTGTGCTGAGTATCACCACCCCATCTCCCTTCCCTGGACTTTGCATGCAGGGAAAACCCTGGGAGAGGCCCAGACCTCTGTGGGTTAGAGGGAGGGAGCTGGTAGCACCCCCCCCCCGCCATGCACACACAGACTACCCACCTTCATTTTCAGGCAAACCTGTCTGTGTGCCTACCTTTCCACTCATGCAAACAGAGAGAGACAACCCCTGTCTGGTAAATAAATAAATCCTAAATAAATCAGGGGAAACAAAAAGAGACTGTAGTGAGAAATTTTGGGTTTTTTTCCTCTTGTTTCCCTTTAAGAATCATTATTTTGAGAGTACAAGTTACATTATAATGCTTTTTCTCTTCTAAGGGGAAAAAAAGGAGAGAGGAAGATTTGACACTGGAGTTCACAGACTGCAGCCGTGGGCAATGAGTGTGGGGAGTTTTGGAGGGGGTTTCTTCAAGCTGCAAGATCAGAGTTGTCCTGCAAAACCCTGCCCATTCCTGTTCCCCCTGAACATAGCTAATCCCTCCAATGCCCACCACCAAGTTTCCTCCTTCTTGCAAATTTGTATTCTGCCTCACCACAACAGCCGAAAGGCAACATAATGGGACAGAGAAAATGCATTTGCAAGCAATTAAAATGCTGTGAATATATTAGTTGAAAATTAAAGGGGATAACTGGTGTCTCCAGTCATTTCTTTGATGGCAGCAAGACTTCCTGCTTGCTGAGGTTTTCATGAAGACTGAAGGGCAGCTGTATTTCAAGCCAGGTGCCTGGCATCACTCAGAATAAATGCAAAAGGAGAGAGGTGAGATGGCTTCAAAGGTGTCGGTACTGATCAATAATGCCTTGCAAAAAACCAGACCAATGCTCACTTGGAGTGAATGCCATTCATACCAGTCTGTGTGAAGATCAGGAGGGCAGTCTGTGGCCACTGCATCGCAACGTGACTTTCCAGACATTTGGTAAGGGTGATCCATTGACCGCCTGTCAATGAGAGACCCTCTTCCCCTCCTTTTTCTGGTTCACCTCCCCGTGTCCTCATCTTCCCTAGTTTCTCTCTTCCATGCTGGCTGCTGCTTATTGTTGGTCAAATAGGGCTGTGAGCCCCACGGTCCCTGTCCCTGTCCTTTTATTTCTTGTGATAAGAGTCTTGGTGGTGTGAGTTCCCTGCTTTCTCCTTCAAGCAACCTGTCCCACAACCACAGGTTTACTTCTCACATGGAGCTGCTCCTCATGTTTATCCTCTCCACTCAACTGATCTTGCAGCCATCTCATTTCTTCCTGTCCTGACTGTTTCCCCACAGCTCGCTGAGCTGCTGAGTGCCCCATCCCATCTGTCTTTGCTCTCCAGCCAGAGCCCAAGAAAGCAGCTTCTCTTGGCTTAGGCTTGTAGAGGTGTGGAGATCCTACTGGGGAAGCTGCCTAGGGCCCCTTCGTACGTGGCTCGTAGGGCTGTACCTGCTCCATGGAGGCCTCTCCACCTGGTCCTCCTACACAATAGCCTCTGGTGTATCTTGGTCTTTCACACACTCCTGCTTTAAGGCATTTATTTCATCACCATTGTTATGTTTTCAAGCTGTCTACCCGCCTTTTCTCTCTCCTTTAGGCACCTGCATCAAGAAAAACAGACTGCCTCCACTCTTCCCTTTTGGGATTTACCCCCTTTCAATCTTTGCACAACACTGCAGTTTTGCCAGTGCCTTTTACTGCCATGTCCCTAATTCCTTTCAGCATCTCTACTGCATCCCTTAGGGGGGTAACATGACGACTGTCTGTGGCAGCTGTCCTCTCTCCAGTTCTGCAAACACTGAGACAATGAAAAACCTCCCTCCCTCCTTCCAGCTTTCTCTTGAAAGTAAAAGCTATTTCTACTGTCAATTGCTCCTGCCATCTCTTAGAGGCCATTTTTATTTTCCATTGACCTTTCTGTGCTTGAAGACTGTCCTATTACTTTATTTATCTTGCTTTCTTGTGCAGTTCTTTCATTCCTCAACTTGGTTCCTCTCACATATCTTACACTTACTTCCCTTCATTAGGTAATCCTCCCAGACCTCTTTTCTCTTTACCTGATCTTACTCATGTAGGTCACCTTTTTTACCCTTAAATCCTTTTCTGATTCTATGGCTATCTAAAGATATTTACTGCTGTGGGCAACAGAATCATGATAGTTTTGGAGAATCCTTTAATAATCTTTCTTTTTCCTGTTTGTCCAGTGGTTTGTCAAATTTCTCATGTTCTGTGTGTTTTGCTGTTCTGAAAGGGGATGTTTGGTTATAATCACAGACCTAACTAGACTCTAATTACTCTTCTATGTGAGAGCCTTGCCTTCCTTCACATCAGTAGCTTGTCAGTCAATTCCTCTTTGCTTGTGATTGATGCTTTTAAATTTTGAGTCACAGATATCTCAGCAATGTTTTGTGCCCTCAAGTTTACATCAAGGAAGAAGCCAGAAATTTTCTCTTAAAGAGACTTTCTCTATGATAAGATTTTTTTTTTTTTTTTTCCAAATTGTGGTCACGTATTTTCTTGCTCTGACTGTACCTTCTAACTCCTTCACCTAGGATTTCTCTAGCAATATTGCTGCTGTAAGTTATTTCCACTATTAATGCCACACTGGGAAACTGTTAAAAGGAAACGCAGACATAACCATCTCTGTTCATGAAATGGGATAAGCTTAGCAATTTAGCAGTAGAGCAGAATGAAGCCTGGTTCTGGAAATCCACATGATGGTGAAAAGCCTCAAAATGTGACTTCAAAATTAACACAAATGCTGGTTCAAACTCTTTCTCCACTTCTTGTGATATGGACATTTGAACCTAGTCTTTCTAGACCTAGTAATATGTGGAAAAGCTTATGGGTTTCAACAGGGACATTCCTCAGGACCAGGAATGGTGGAAAAATTCAGAGTTAGGAGAACTATTCTCTGACATTTCCACTTGGCTCTGTAAACTGTGAAGTCCATACTTTCCTTAAAATACTTTGATTTCAACAAAATTTGTAAGACTCTTTCACTGACTTTTTAAAAACTAGCTACCAAAGAAAGGCTATGAAGTTTACTTCTATAGAAAGCACTGTAGGAAGCTGTATGGGATCTTCCTGCTCATTGAAGTAGCATAATACCCATATTCAACCAAGGCAACAGCAAAAATCCATATGTGACAGGGATTTTGTATCAGGACATCAAAGTTTAGTGGAAACTGTCATCACAACCTTATATTTTGCTGCTCAGGAGAAAACACTGGTGATGAAATTGGAAATCTTACAGTTAACTAGTTTTTTTGTTTTTTTTTTTCTTGCTGGTCTTAGCCCACAGGGCAATTTTAAACCAAACTCTCCACATGTAACCAGCTAAACTAGGACTTTAGAAATTCTCGTGATCATGAACTGGCTATAATGACATTATCCACATTTTTTTCTGGATGCCTTTCAATATATGAGGCAAAATCTTATCATTAAACTTCTCTCTGGTAGTGGAGAATGAAAACATCTGTAGACTGTGATGTATTAAAGATGTACCTTATATTAGAATCATCCATAATTAATGCAGACATTCCAATAAATAATACAGTGTCAGGTTCTTTGGATTATTGAGTGTAATCCACTGTGCTCATATGCAGTAATAGTGAGTAAGTTTCCTTACCTAATTAAACACTGCACTCTACTATATGTTTACGTAGCATTAAGGTTGTGTCACAAACTTAAAAGAGTAAATTCAAAGGTAAGGCTGACATCTTTGTCCTCAGCTCATGAGTCATGTATTGATGGCTTCTTCCATTTTTTCCCCACCTGCGTGTCTGCATGGATATACATTTTCATGGATTTTTTTACCCCTTACACTTAATTTGTAGCCTTAACACTTTAAAATTAGGTGTAATAGTATTAATATTTTTAAAGAGATTCTTTCCTCAAGAGCCTGAAACTGCTCTGAATAGCTAAAAAAAATATATCTGTATTTAGGTTAAGTAATATATAATTTTCACTGAACACATATATTTGTTAACATATTTGAAAATGGGACTTGTATTGACCCAAGAATCCTGGGTAGGTGCAAAGAAACCACTATATATATTTTATTGGTTCAGTATTCAGGCGTTTGCTATTAAAATGCATAAGATGTATCCCCAAAACTGAAGCCAGCTACTTCAGAGACATAAGATTCCACCGAGGGAATAGGTATTTATGCTTTAAAAACATATTTTAATTTCCCAATTGATCATAATAGCTCATGCATAAAATCAAGAGATTTTGGGATTTCTATTACTTTAAAATTGGGCATTAAAATTCATTTGGCAGAAGGAGATTTTTTTTTTCCCTTTCCAGAAATAAGATCTTGTCTGCAGGATCTGATTCTGGAATGATATCTCTGATAGAGGAGACATCATTCACAACCTGAAAATAGCTACTAGAGGATTGATAATGAATGTGCTGATAGAGCTCACTGTGAGCTCCATTCCGCATCCACGACTCACGTCAGTAATCCCTGTATAAGCCAGTTGTCTCTTTGACCTCTGTGGGCCTGAGCACGCTAGTGAAGGTGGAGGGGTCAGGCGGTAAAAGACTAGTACTCTCTTGCATGAGGGACCTGATCCAAAGATCATCTTAAGTCAATGGAATTCTTTCTCTGGAATTCAAAGAGCTGTGGAAAATGTCCTAAACAAGTATTTGGATTTGTATTGTGCCTAAAATACAAGAAGAGTAAAAGGGAAATTAAGAATGTAATAACAAACACAGATAAAAGGTCTTTAAAAATAATTTAAAATGTTAATTCCATAGTCTGAAAGCTGAAAAACATTAATTATATTCTTAAGAACCATAAGAAAAAATCCTTTTCTTTTCTTCCTTCCTTCCTTCCTTCCTTTCTTCCTTCCTTCCTTCCTTCTTCCCTCCCTCCGTCCCTACTGTATAGTAATACTATTATATATATGTACTAGTGCTATGGACAGCCTAATTATTCAGCTTCTAAACTGTGACTTAAAGTGTGATTTTCAGCAGTAATTTCCCTCGATTTGTATCATCTGGCTGTTCTGAAATGATTATTTGCAGACCAGTGAATGAAACGTGGACAATCAACAATTTTTGATTGTACGATAAAATGACTGCAATTGAAGTACAATGTTTTCAGTAGTTTAAAGACAATGGGCTATAGCTTACTGACCCCATTCAAGAAAGTGCTTAGCTGAAACAAATGCTTAACTTTATTTCTGAGTGTAGAGTTAAAAAAAAAATGCAAGGAAGTGCAGTTAGCACCAGTAAGCAACATTCATTCAGGATGAAAGCAGAAACTGGTATTCAGGTTAGCAAAGACCAGGATATAATTTTGGTTCATATGTTTTAGGGGCAAGGGACATGAGCCATGTATTAAATGATGGTCAAATGAATTTATTATTTATCATAAGAAGACTCCACATTGCTATTTCTAACAAAGCTCACATACATTTTTCCATTTCCTTAATGAAACAAACCTGTGACAACAATAAATTAAAACCCTGTCTCTTCCTCTCTATAAACATATCACATATATACACATCATACAGATGCGTCATGCACTTACATGTACACATGATAGAGAAAAAGAGAGATTTTGCAATAATTTGCACAGCTATTTTATATCTTCATTTCAGACAAATCAACACAGCTGTGTTAATGTAATTGATTCACCTTCCATTTGCATCAGCTGAACCTCTGGTCTACTATTTTGACATAGTAAATAGAAATAGTAAATAGTAATAGTAGAAACACACCCCTTATGCACTTGCAATTCCTCATCACATCAATGGGAAGTGCTGAGATATCCTTAGCAATCTCATCTGCCTGTATATATGCAAGTGCATAGTGTAGATTTTGCACCCACACTCATATTCCCCCAAATTACCATTTTGGTTATTGTGCATGAAAAGTGCATAGGAAGAGGATATATTTCCCTCAGATGGAAATACGAACATTCACTTTCCGTGTAACCTTAACCCTGACCCTAAATTTGCAACCCTTAAAGATTAGCTTAAACAGAAGATCAATTTTGTTTATAGCGATGAGCATTGATTTTTCTCCCTGCAGTGCATGACACTGGCCTGGCTATTAATAGAGGAGAAAATATTATTCCCTATGGCTAGGAAGTTCTACAACATGAAAAGAAGCTATATTTCATAGAATCATAGAATGGTTTGGGTTGGAAGGGACATTTAAAGGTCATCTAGTCCAACACCACTGCGATGACCAGGGACATCTTCAACCAAATCAGGTTGCTCAGAGCCCCGTCCAACCTGACCTTGGATGTTTCCAGGAATGGGGCAGCTACCACCTCTCTGGGCAACCTGGGCCAGTGTCTCACCACCCTCAGTGTAAAAAATTTCTTCCTTATATGTAGTCTGAATCTATAGAAATATATTTTTTATAGATATATTTTTAGATACATACGTGGAGCGGTATCATCAGCTTAATACCCGCTGCCCCACAGGATGGGTTTCTAAAATGAAAAGTTACTTTATTGTCTTCAAAGAGCCCCCTGAGCTAGGTTAGTTGTTTGTAGTAACCCAAGGGAGCAAGAAAGCCTGTTTAGTATCCCTCTTCTTTCTTGCAGCAAGAAGCAGGCTGCGATTTGGACGCCCCCCCCCCCCCCCCCGACCCCCCCTTTCCCTTCCCCCGGCCCCCCCCAGCCCCGCCGGCAGGAGCTGTCCATTCAGCACCCCGCGCCCACCGGCTGCCTGCCCGCCCGCCAAAACAACAACAAAAGGAGGGAAATATTAATTAATTAAAAAGAGGGGGGAGAGCTAAAAAAAAAAAAAAAAAAAAAAAGAAAAAGAAAAAGAAAAAAAAAAAGCCAATCTGCTCAATCCTCTGCCTGCAGGCAGACTCTAACGGAAACCACATATGCTTTGCCTCTCCCTATAAGAAATCTTCATTGGGGCATTAAAATACTTAAAAGGATTAGTCGTTAAATACTTGTACATTTGGTTTAATTCACTAGAAACGCTATGTCACAGGGTTACATCAGAAAGCTAGAGAGTTTTAATCTCACTTGCAGTATTTACCTAGATGTTTTATTCCTTCTGCTGCTTGTTACAGGGATAATATTAATATCCTACTTGTCCAGAGGGAGGAAGTTTAAAAAAAAAAAAAAAGAGAGCTGGCTGCTGTCTGATGGTATAAAAATATCAAAGAGACTTTTAAGGTAAAACAAAACAAAACAAAACAGAATGAATTGGAGCGTGGCATTCCTTCCCACAGCCTGTTGCTTATTCCTGATGAAGATGACGGAGGGGTAAGGAGCTGTTGTCTTAGGAAAACAGAATAACTTAGATCACACAGGTCTTGGGACATGAGAGATGATGGCTTTGTTTAAAGCTATCTCTTTTTTAGCCTCAGTTTCCCTGTATGACAGGTGTGCACCTCCTTTGTAATTCCTCTTTTAGTGCAGTAACTAAATATACACTGTTTCTGGCAAGGGTCCAGAAGAAGTTGTCTTCAACTAAAGTAAAGAAACAGGGGCCATAAATCCAATGAAGGCAGGTACAGAAATGCCTTACTGTGAACTTCTCAAGGGGGGCAATTGGTGTGCAGGGGGACATTGTCAGGTAAGACTTGGCTCTTTTCGTGACTAATGGGAGAGGATGGACTGTTACAGCTTAAAGCTTTCCTCAGGTTGTAGAGGTTTCTGCACTTTGTGCTGACATTCCTTCTACAGCCTCACTGTAGCTATATCCATTCTAAAAGACCTCAGGTAATGAGTTATCAGTGAAATTCATTGCTTTTCAAATCAAGAGTTACTTTATTTGTATTTCAGGCGGTTTGGGTGAAAAATGAACTAAGGGTGAAATTCTGGTCCCATTTAAATGAATGAGTGCATTGCCACAGCTTTCTGTTCATTTCATAAGAAAAATCTCAGTGGAATGGTATGGATTTATTATTTCCAAGAAGGAAGCCCCGGATCTTTCATAGAAAGGGAAGAAGGGATTAAGACAAGTTCCATCATCAAGTTCTGTTCCTATTCTAGGATTGCCCAATCATTCTTCTTGTAAACTATGGAAGAGGAGCATCCCTGGGAATTGACCAGAAGACTTTCTGAATGCCTGACTGATGTAAGAAGCATAAGGAATACCGTTCACTACACAGTGACTCAGGAGACATTTTATTGCCTCTTATAATCTCTTGCTATTATTTATTTAATTATTTATTTGTGGAAACCCTCCCTCTGGTTTAGGGTGTTTTATACCTCCTAGACCTCTCAGCCTAATTTAATTTTTGGGGGTGTCTGAATATCACCCTGCCCTTGACATAAAGGGTATTTTTTTTTTTTTTTTGTGAGGCTTTGTGCCTTGTTGTGCTTTTTTCCCCCTCAAAAGCAGAGAATGGTTTCTTGTATTCAAAGCATAAACGCAGCTGCCCATGAGACTGCTTGGATGAGGACTAGATGAGAGAGTTACATTAGGGCAGAAATTCGGGTCACATCATATCAAACTGAAAGCATCAGGCCAAAGATAGGCTTGGCTAATAATATTTATACACAATCATTTTAAATGTGAAAGCTCCTCTTGCCATGAAAGAAATCTCTTTTTAGTTTCAAGCTGGTGCAGGTATTTTCAATAGGGTTATGTCACCGCTTGCTAAAATGCAATGCATTTGCATCTTCTTTGCATTATTTATTGTTATCCTGCAGGCTGGATTGTCACACTAATCATGATTTATGCCACTGAATTTTATCAGCTTCTGCTAGATTATAGTTTCAAGTGGTGCCCCTGGACTTTAGGAAGAGAAATGTCAGTGCAAGTCTTTTACACCTGTTACACAGCATAGGTGGATGCTACTTGTTGTCAAAGTCATGCAGAAAAATCTCTCTCCTTCAGTAACAGCTCCTGGTATTGTGACCTTACCACATCCGTAGCAGACAGACTCTTTAATGCTTTCAAAGCCTTTAGAACCATGTTACAGGAACAGTTTATAAGTTTATGCTTGACAGACCAAGGGAAGAATTTTCCAAGTCACTGTGATGTGTGCTGCAATATATGACATAGTAGGCACTGCATGTGATTGGAGGACAGTGGATGATTGGGCTGGGGGTCGGTAAAGGTTTTGGGCTGTATGTGGAAGATCACCCCTTGCCTCTGCTACTGACTTTCTGTGTCACCTTGGACAAATCACCCACCAAGTTATTACTATGTTCCTCATGTTTTGCATGTGTGGTATATCCATTTCTTCTTTTCTTTTTATGTCTTATCTCTTTGCAATGTTAGCTCCTCAGGGTGAAGGCTGAGTCTTGCTGTGTGACTGTACATTGCTTGAGAGAATGGGAACCTTGATTTGAGCTGGAGGCCACTAAAAATACAAAAAGTAAAAGTTTTGCATCTTTTTTTTGGGAAAAAAAAAAGAAGTGTAACATACAGGATGAAAATTTGAATCATCAGGACTTGCTTAAAGACTTGCTCCACTTTAACTTGTTCTGAGAGACTTTGCTGTGTCATGGCCTGCCTGTAGGTCCATATAAAGAGCATGAGTCTGCTACTGTGATTGGCAAACAAAAACACTCCATTGCTTGAAAAGGTGAAATGAGGAGTCCAATGAAAGGTTTAGACTTTGTTGGTTGGTCTACACTGGTAAAAGAAATACTTCCACAGTAGGTATGGTTATTTAAACTAGACTTAAAGCATGAGGAGCATAATATCAGGCTTGCCTGTGACAAGCTGTGGGATGACACGTCAAGGTTAGAGGGATGGGGTGCTAGTGAGGGCCCTCAGCCTTTTGCTCTGAGACATGCTGACTATGCTGCAGCAGACTTGAAGTCTTATAGAGATGACCCAGGGGCTCCTGAGGTAATAGGAGCCAACAGGGAAACACCAGTGAAATACCTCAAAGGAATTAAGGTGTGTTCTTCTAAGAAGGTGACACAGCCAGCAGACCAGCTGCAGTGCCTCTACACCAATGCACGCAGCATGGGCAACAAACAGGAGGAGTTGGAAGCCACCTCGCTGCTCGAAATCTATGACGTAGTTGCCATTACTGAAACTTGGTGGGACGAATCCCATGACTGCGGTGTGGCTATCAATGGCTACAGGCTGTTCAGAAGGGACAAGTGAGGAAGAAGGGGCAGAGGCGTTGCCGTCTACATCAAGAAATGGAGAGATTGTGAAGAGCTGTCTCTGAAGAATAGGCACAAGCAGCTTGAAAGCTTATGGGTAAGAATTAGAGACCAAGGCAACAAAGGGAACTTTGTGGCTGTTGTCTACTACAGGCCACCCAGTCAAGGGGAGCTTATTGACGAAGCCTTCTTACTCCAGCTACAGGAGGCATCATGCTTGCAGGCTCTTCTCCTGCTGGGGGACCTCAACCACCCTGACATCTGCTTGAAAAGTAGCACAGCGAGCTGTAGGCAATCCAGGAGACTCCTGGAATGCATTGAGGATAACTTTTTAAGCCAGGTAATAGACAGCCCTACCAGAGGGCATGCGATACCAGGCCTGTTGGTCACCAACGCAAGTGAGCTAACCAGTGATATCAAGACTGGAGGCAGCCTGGGCTGCAGTGATCATGCACTGGTGGAGTTTGCAGTCCTGAGAGATATGGGTCAGGCAAAGAGTAAAGTCAAGACTCTGAACTTTAGGAAAGCAAAATTCCAGCTCTTCAAGGAGTTAGTCAGTAGGTGCAGGACCCTGCACTTGGCCTTGTTGAACCTCATGAAGTTCACATGGGCCCACTTCTCGAGCTTGTCCAGGTCCCTCTGGATGGCATCCCTTCCCTCAAGTGTGTCAACCGCACCACTCAGCTTGGTGTCATCTGCAAATTTGCTGAGGGTGCACTGGATCATACTGTCTATGTCATTGATGAAGACATTAAACCATACTGGTCCCAGTATGGACACCACTTGTCACTGATCTCCATCTGGACATCGAGCTGTTGACCACTACCCTCTGGATGCGACCATCCAACCAATCCCTCATCCACCGAACAGTCTATCCATCAAATCCTTATCTCTTCAATTTAGAGAAAAGGATGTTGTGGGGGACTGTGTCAAAGGCCTTACAGAAGTCCGGCTAGATGACATCCGTAGCTCTTCCCTTGTCCACTGGTGTAGTCATTCCATCATAGAAGGCCACTAGGTATGATTCTATAATTAAAATTACAGCCAGGCCCTTGGCTACCACAAAAGCAATATTCTTACACTATGGAAAAAGAGATTTCCTTTTCCTTTTCCTTCCTCCACCCAATAGGGCTTGAAGTTAGACATCCTTGTCACCTGTGCCAGTTCCCCACCTTTGGTCCCATATTCATTCTCCCTGGCTCTGAATTTCTAGCCACCTGGAATTTCTCTGAGAGTACACTGCTCCTCTGCTATTACCTACATACTACTAGGGGCATAAATCTATCTCAGGTGTTGATTAAGCTTCTTCATGTGTGTGAGGAGTGAACTCATGTGAATGAGCAGTGAACTTCCTCTCATTTGCAATTTTGCATTGTTTGAAGTCCTAACCCAGGGCTGAATTTTCTTTCTTTCAGCCACGAGGAGAGCAAAAGCTCTCATGAGAAATGGGACCAACAAGTGTTTAAATGCCACATGGTCTGTGGAGTTGCACTTTTTTGCATAAGTGGATCATCTAGGACATTTCTTTTAAGTAACAGCATTCTAACCTGGGGTACCAGATATACCATTGGTGTAAATCAGCACAACTCCCAAAGGACATGTGTTGATTTTACACCCACTGGACATGTGGCTCAGCCAGCCTGTGATTTTTAGCACTTCGTTTTCTTCATGAACAGAAAATAACATTATCATTTGCCTGTGATAAGGCTATCTTTAATCAGGAACTGGGATCTACTGTACCACTAGGTGTCAAAAAGACAGTCCTTAATTTAGAAGCATCTCGGGGTGGCATAGAATTACTCTATGAATGCTGCAGGAAACTGAAGAAATAAAACAAAGTGATAATAGAAGAATGTTAAAGTCTTCAATTTTATGTGGACATGACTTGTTTAGGGATTTAGGGATTTAACCATGAAGGAAGGTAATTCTTTTGTTTTCTTGAATATATATTCAGCTGCAAATGTTATCAGGGAGCCGAATTCTGATCTCATTTCCCTCAGTAGGAATAAAGAGCAGGTCAATGGAGTTATGCTATCACAAAGCTAAGACATGCATCCTGACTATTATTCTTGAACAGATGTAGAAAAGGAGAGTTATTGGCTTGATAGCCCAGATATAAATTATTTCTAAGAACGTCCTGTGAAAGAAAATGAATTTGAAAAGATATTGTAAAGGAAAATTCATTTACATCTTTTGTGCAGAAAGAACCTGTTGAATGACAGTTAAAAGAGGATTAAAGCTGATTTCTTACAAGCAGTAGAATAATCAGATTTCCAAGCTAAAGTGGAATTAAGGTCCTTCAATTCATCTGCAAAGCTGACTGAAGTTGAATCATCGTTTGGTAATTTACATGTCATTTACAGGGGCATTCATTGTGCTTTTAGTACTGTAAATATGATCTGAACAGCTTTTGATCTTTTGCAGTATTTGCAGGAACATATTATTGTTTCTGAGAAAAAAAGGAAGAGTTTTATACAAAAAAAAAATCCATAATGCTTTTTTACAATGTCAAAACAAATGTGTCAACCAAATGGTAATATCTGTGCTAGTTTCATTTATCTGCACACGGTAGTTGTGAGGTTTAATGATTGTTTGTCACAAAAATACATTTTAAGAGAAGCAAGCAGATTGCTGAGTAGCAAACATGTTTTATGGAATATGTAACATTGTAAACACATTTTTGTTTCAATAGGATTTACAGAGGATTGCAAGATGACTGTGTTCATACAAAATGAGAAGTAGACAAAGATTATATTTTCTTAGCTAAGTATTTTGCTTTTGCTGGAAGGTTTCATATGCTACCATTAAAATTCACACCTTCATACTTTTTTGTACTGGACTAGTCTCACCTTTGAACTAGGACTAATTCTTCTGACATATATTTGACCACAGCTCCCACAGCAGGAAAACCCTCCCACATTTCCCACAACTGCCAACCTTGTTTATCTTGTCAATTCTCTCTTGAAGGATCAGATCTTTAGCTGTGCCAAAGCCCAGGGAAGTCAATGAAAAGATTCCCAAAGGCTTTGAATCAGACTCTGGCAGCAAAGCACCAGTAACTTCAATAAAATTACACCAATTTACTCCAGTTGAGGATTTGACCTGGCATTTAATACCGCACTCATCACCATTCTGTCTGAGATTCATCTTCAACACTTCTTGGAGGCACAAAAAAAGAGATGTTGTGAAATCAGAGTTTTGTCTGGGGGTAGGGTAGAAGAAGGTAGTTTTTAGTTAGAAAGATAATAGCTCAGTGAAATAATTTATTAAATAAACTGTTGGGAAAGTTTGGATATGGTTACAGGATGATGATGTCTTAGAACAAATCTTACCTATCTGAATAGCACTGTTGGCATGGATTATAGAGTGAATAGTGATAACATTTTAGAGGGAATAGTGATAACATTTATCATATGTTATTGACAACTGATTTATTCTAAGATTAGTCAAAATAATACCTAGAGACCTCTATAAGGCTTATTTTTTGTCCATCAAATTGTTTGCCTCTTCTTGTTGACAAAGGTTCAAGTGTCCAGCCCTTCAGCAACATGACACCATAGCCACACAAAAAAGACACCCTTTGGTTGTCAATCAGATAACACAAATAGCTTTACTGCTATGATTATGACTCCATCTCACAACACAAAAGCAAATTAAAAGAATGTAGTCTAATATTAATTATCCTTAAATAGCTATCTAGATTCCAGTCAATGGAAATGGACAGACACATCCAGAAGATTTTTCACCCTATTCACTTTGGACACCAATTTTAAGATCAGCTGAATCACCTTTTGGAGTTTCTGCCTCTTTCCATTAATGGTAGAGAGCCTAATGAGTATATCGTATCAATTCCTTTGTTTAGGGGGCTGAAATTGGGCAGGTTGAATCCTAACAATACTGATTTCATTTGCTATTTAAAGGTAGCCATGTTTATAGTCTCAGGAGCTATGCTGTCTGATACCGGAGGTTTCCTTTACCTTAATAATAGGATGGTCACTGGATTTTGAGTTTTAAGTCCACTTTAAGCCTCAGGTGATACTCATTAACAAGGATTCATAATGTGAAAGAAAAGCAGTTCTAATTAGGTGAAAAATACTGGATCACAATCTGTCCATTATATGAAGAGCCACAAGCTAAAAGTTTTGGGAGGATCTAAAAAGCATATAGAGGTCAAAATCCCCTTGACGCTTTTAGAGTCAGAAGACTATGAAATCCCATTAGCTTTGAAACCAACACCTCATATCTCGCTTTAAATATCCTCTGGTTTAAAGCATCACAACACACCTGAAATTCATGTCAATGTACATTGGTGTTCATACTCATATTTCACGTATATCTGCCTAGGAGAGGTCTAGGTAGTTCAATTTCTTTCTCCGGTTCCTGCTACCTACCTTTCCTTCCCTCTTCCTGGAACATTTGGAGGATTTATTACCAGTTTAAATCCATTAACTATCAGATTTAGATGTGTAAAGCTCCTCAATTTCCTAAATGACTTCTTGCATACCTGCTCAGAACTTAATGTTCTAGAAATTTTTGTTGTCTGTTTTCTGACACCCCCCCCCCCCCATTTCAGTTCATCATCTTAAAGATACTTTTTCCTACAGCGTCTCTCTGTCTCTCCATTGTGTCCTCAGGTTTCATTTCCTCCATCAGTTTACAGGTGGCATCCAGCATGAACAGGATGTCTGTGATTCACTTGTACAATATTCATAATACTTAGCACTCTTTTGCCTATACCAGATTCCTATCATATATGAACTTCATCATCTTCTTGTCCCACCCAGCCACTCATATGTAGCCAAGAATTCTACATTTGGTTTCTACATTTAGTTCCCTCATATGGACAACTTGCAGGTGAGGAACCTGTTCTTCCTTTCACAAACCTGTCCAAAGGCAGCAGGAGTTTATTTCAGAGGTGCCATGGCTGACCTGTTCTCATATGGATGCTGATTTCACATCGAAAATTTATTCTTCCTGTCTTCTCTCCTCTCTTGCTTCTTTGTCTTTCAAGACACTCTTAGATCTTTTTGGAATGCAACAATTGGTCTCATTGCATTGCTTGCTCTCTATTAAATAGGCCTTTTTGGGTTATCAGATTCTGGTAGTCCTGTCTCACCAATTTGGTAGCACTCTGCAGCATGCCCACAAAGACTGAGTATATCTCTAGGTCATGCTGCATCTGTAATAAAGTAAAGAAATTTCCCTTCCCCAAGAGCTGAAGGAATAAGAAAGGACAAGTGCTTGAAGTAAAGAAGAGACTATGAGACAGGAACATCCTTTGCTGCAATCAGGTATCCTGTGTATTTGGGGTCTGACAGGACAGAAGAGTATATGATATCTCCAGGCACAGACAATCCAGTCAGTTGGATTTAATCCTTTGGAGTTAAGAAATGAAACAAGACACAGTCACTGTTATGTCTTTTCCCTACCTTTTCTGCCCTTTTGGTCAGAATACAAACATCATGACCCAGAATCTTCTTCATTGCATGGCTGAAGGTTCAAATGAAACTATGGGTGGAGGAGATCTTTGGAGATGTGGGAAAACACGAGTTTCTGGATTTTTTTCAAAGGTCTTCGTGTGTGTGTGCACATGTGCATGTGTGTAAAATGCTCTAAAAAAAGGCCAAGTGTCTTACTGCCCATGCTGGGGGCACATCCTACTGTTGAGGAAGATATTGATGTTTCTGAGAGAAAAGCGGCCATACATAATAGGGAAAATGATAAATCTATGGTCTCTTTTTCTTGCTTATCCAATTCCTCCACCTTGTTGGAGCAGTTGGTCTTTCAGTGACCATAAATCATCAGAGGCTTTATATATGTGGTGGCTCATGTCAAGCCCATGGGCAGCTCATCTGTAACTTTTGGCTGCCCCAAGAAAAATTTATACTGCTCATCTGTTTCTATGAATATTGATATATGACTCACATCCCTTCAGCATTTCTTCAGATCCTCAGCCCTCAAGCGAATACCCCAAAGGAAATAATTTGCTTGGTCAGATTTCCACAGGCTTGATCTTTAGTGATGCTTGACAACTTTTGTGCCAGAAAGTGAAATGTTTTGTGTTTTATTATCAGTCAGCTGAGTAAGTGACCAACAGGAGTTATCTTGGACACCATCAGGGCCATAATCTTGACTACTCCTAGGTTTCCTCCTTGGCTGAATCCTTTTCAGCAATTTTCTAGAAGATATTTTTGGTGGCTAAAGGAACTAGAAATGCCTCCACCTGGCCTGCTCCGTACTGCCTTTGAGTTTTACACCATTGTGAATGAATGGCTGTTTTCTGCTTCTCATCTACCTTAGGCATCTATTTAGGCTTGGGTGAATTGGCCCTTGAAGATGCCTGTCTCTCCAATAACTCTAGAGGCATCCCACATGCTTGCCTAGATGAAACAAAACATCTGACTTTCAAATGGCTCTGTTTAAAGGGGGTAAATCCCATCTTAAATTGGCAATTTTATATTTGGGAAACTGCAAATACAAAACTTTCCCCCGCTTTGTCTGCTCCTAATTGTTCTTTTTACTGCATGTTGGTACTTTGTGTTTCTTCTTGTTGCAGATGACTGCCAACTGCTTTTCATTTACCACACAAATAGATTATGGCACCATTTCAATGGAGTGATTTAATATTCTATTTCAAGAGAAATTCTCCTCAAGTTTTTGGCTTTGATTCATTGATGTGGGGAAATTGCCTTATTAGTAATTATGTTTTTTATAAAGCATCTAAAGACCTTTAGAAAAAGTTGCCTGAACTGATTTTTTCTCTCATTTATAATACTACTCAATACATTAAATGACTCAGGGGTGTTTTATTGCAAACCTGGCTCACTTCTGCCTTGCTTTGGGTTTAATGTACTAATACAGCTGAACAGCCATTGCACTACCAGAAAGCAAAACAAATGATGCTGTGGTTAAATAGAAGCAGTTGGATTTAGGAAACCAGGGTTTAACTTTATCTTTGGAATAGACTTTCCCATCCTTACTGTCATTGTATCATTTTCCATCCATGGGTCCTTTGCCAATCATCAGACCTCACCTCATAAATGAATAGCCTCAATTCAGTCCAACTCACTGAGATCACCATTTGGGATACAGGTCCATCATTACTGCTGATATCCTTGGAGACCTGTCCCAGGAGTGTAGTACTGGGAAAATTTTGCTTGAAATAGTTTTTACTTCATCTGTAGTATTTGGTGCAACCACTCAGTGATTCTAGGCTTTTTTCTATCTCTTCCATTAGACTGAAAATCTTGACTTCTTGAAACCAGGGAAAAAAACTTGCTTGGAAGAATTTACATAATTTAGGATGGAAAAAATGGAAAAGACCTAAAATATTAGGTTTCGATGTCAATCATACTATGGTGGGCTCCAGGCTTATATATATATCTCTTACCAGATAAGACGTCTTTCTTCTTTTTGATCCTTTTGTTCGAACTATTACTTGAGAATCATACAAACTGTTTCACTTTTCACCAACAGGGGTGGTAGACACCAATTTTTTCCTCTTTGGAATTCCTAAACATAGAACTCACGTCCACAGAAATGTCATATTTGTAGGAATATAAATACCTAATAAATAGGAATATAAATAATACTGAAACCTATTATTATTACTTTCTTTTTTTTTTATTAACTCTTCCTAGATGAATTTGAAGTTTAGTAACTACTTAGATCAGAACTGCAATCAGTTTCATGCTACGTTCAATTTACTGCTAAACATGTTTTTTGTTGCAAGAGCTTCCGTGTAAGGAAAAAGTTTCTGAGACTAAAGGCAGAATTCACACCATTTGTGAATATTTGAGGGACATCTATTTTCCCTGATGAGTCCTGTCTCGTAGTTGTGTTTTTTGACTGTAATTCCCAAGTGGAGAAAACTGATGTACGCATATATATGCACACATACCCTCACACTACACTCTTTGCCAGCTAAGTAGGAAAGACTGATTTTATGTAACTTTTTATATGATATTCCAAGCAACAGAAGACACTGTGCCATCTATTAGCATGCCAACAAAACTGTTCTCGGAAGACTAAAGGAAGTGGCAATTCTTAAGCTGAATTCATCCTCATCCCTTACCTTGGTAAGTCACCAGTTTCATATCTCTCATGTTACTCAAAGGAAGTTTATATTGACAAAAACCCCACAACAATCGCCTGGCTCACTCCCTAGCTGGTGGAAACTGCAGCAGATCCTTTCCTTTTCCTTCCCACTGTCACGACAGGCTGCAGGCATAAGCACAGCAAGCAGTTTCTTATGGGAGCAGATGCCAAAGCCATCTCACTTTCTACTCTGCCTATGATTGTGACTAGGAGTTGAGTGAAACCAGCCATAGTGACAGCGGAACATTTCTAAAGCAGGCCAGATTTAAATGCCAAAATTCAAAATAAGCCTCGTCCTTAATTAATTTGTTAGCCTATTGGCCACATTATCACAGCAATTCATTAAAATTCTTAATTTTCAATCCTATTCACCTAATAAGATGACGATAAGAATCCTTCTGGACTTGAAAAATGAGATTATCATAGTTCAGCTCATGCTTATGTACTTGATTGTATCAGGACCTAAGCTGTAATGAGAACAAAATGGTTTGCACAGGTGTAGCTGAAAGAAGAATTTGGCTTTGGGTTGCCATTCTCAAAATGACAACAATCTACCTTCCTCAGACAGAATTAGGCTAGCTAGCTTGTCTCCTGGAAACAGAGAAGCTTGGAAAAAAAGCTCTTTTTCTATTACAAAGAGCACATCAGCCAAAGATTTAGAGTAAACTGGTTATGAGTCTTTAAGAGGTGCAACGTCAACCACATAAATGGATACAGGAGAGAAAATGTACAGCACCAACCGAATTTGTGCAGTAATTAATCACAAACCACTTTGCCATCAAACTGAACTACAGCAATGCAGCACTGGGTGAATTTTATCCTCAGAGTCCTACTTCACATGGGGTACTGTGAGGCTTAATTAATGAGCCTTTGTTTTGTGGTTGGAGATCCTCAGATAAAAGAAATTGATACACAAGTGGAAAAACAAACAAATGAACAGAAAGGGAAACAGGAAAATAAAAAATCTCTACATGAGCTTGCCAGAGTTAAGGTGCCATTATTTCAGCTGTGATTAAAGGATACAAGCTTTAAGAAACTGCAGCAGTGAGCTTTCTCTGTGGCAGAACACTGTGGTTTTATGACATAAAATAGGGCTGTTGAGTTGATTAGCCACAGCGTCCCTTAAAAAAAAAAAAGCAGCTTCCTATTCACATTCAGCTTAAATAATTAAAATGGTATTTACAAATGCTGCTAAGATCTTTTGTTATTTCATTTGGCATGTGATGCTTTTTTTTCGTAGGGCTAATAAGTAAATTGCAAACATACATTATTCTTCACCATTCTCCACTCACTTTCCTCCCACTGGCAACCAATCTACCAGAATTTTCTTCCATTCCCATTAATTGGTCCTTAGAGAATCTCCCTCGCATACCTTTGCAGTGACAGTCAGTGAACATTTCTTAGTAATACTGAGTCAGAAGCTCTGTGATAGCTCGCAAGTCACATATTGAACTGGAGCTGTACTACTCCCTTCCATTATGTTTAATGCATGAGGCTTCTTAAATGGCATGGCTCAAGTGATGGATCATACTTTTACTTCCAGAGTATCATGAGTTTCTCTGGTTATTTCTTTAAGATATTTATATATATTTTTTCTCCTAATGTAATGATTTCCTGGCAGTCCATATCAAGTACAATAGAATGGCAAGCAAGATAGCCTCATGTTTTCTGAAGCTGCAAAATCACAATGTCTCAAGCAACCATAGCTCTACATGGGAGAGGTAAAAAAAAAAAAAGCACGCCTTATCTCCCAGACACTGATATTTTAAATATGTTTGAAAATTTTGGACTGGGACCTTTCAGTATGATATGGAATCCACAGGGTCTTACAGATTTTAAGTAATCCATGCCATTTTTAATTTTAAATGCATATTGCTCAGCAGTGCTACAAGGTCCCGGGTGAAATCAGGTGTCTGCTGTGTACACTGCTGTACATAGACATACAGAGAAAAAAAGTCTTTACTACCCCAAAGACTTCACAATCAAAAGAGACTAGAGAAGCCATTATTCTCATTTTTCAGAGAAGGAATTAACATGCAGAATGTTGAAGTATTTTTTGGAGACAACCTTCTATATATGTCCAATTTATTTGTTGTGTGGAATTTAGGAAGGTAGGTACTGAAAACAGTGGGGTGGTTCAGGCTGGTGCTAGCTTCCCACAGCTGCTATCAAAACATATAGGTTAGAAAGCAAGGGTGAAATTTCTTACATCTAACTGTAGGAGTGGGAATAATTTCACCCACCTCTGGGTGCACTGAATCTAGAGTAGGTTTTTGCCCACTTGATTTTCAGCTGCCAGTCCAGAAAGGTGAATGTACAATTAAGTCATGTCACATCTGCTAGCCCCAGACAGATGTCTTATGCCCTGTAAGGCATCTCAAATACCACTTTGTGCTCTGTAATGGATTTTGAGCTCTAATCTAAGGAAATTAGTTAGATTAACTTTATAACTATGCAGAGAGCCCATAGAGAGAGCTAGATATCTCCGAGAGCTGATTTGGTCTTTCCTAATAGAGGTGTCTGGAAAAGATGGAATGGTTCACATTCTGGAGGTGCTAGCCCTCTCCACTAAGAGCAGAGGAAGGGTAGAAGCTTGTTTTACACAGAATATGTATCACTGAGGTACCTAAATTTATCTGAAACCCTCCTCACATGACTGATAAAACCCAAGCAGATAAAGCTCCTTTCCCTTTATCCTTCTCCTCCTACACTTAGGGTCGTAGCCATGGAAGGTCACCTGAAATTCTTATCTTAAGATACATAAAGACAGTGAGGAGTTATGAAAGAGCAGAGCTGTTCTATATATCAAGAAAAAAATCTTATCATACACTTGACTGCAGACCCTTTGATAGAAGGGGCTATAACTAACTTTATGTCTGTACAGAAGTTCTCCCACTGAATTGTTACCTTGCTAAGGCCTCTCACTGATGTTGCAGTAGGAGTGGTAAATAGTAATATTGTTGGAACCAATAATTTGTGATCCAAGGGTAGAAAGCCCTCATATTGCAATAGAATGACTTCTTGTAAAAAATATTTTCAAGAACCATAGCTATTCCACAAACAACGCAAACACGTTTGTTGTTATATATAGGAAAGCTAAGAATCAGATAGGGGACAAGTATTTTTCTTCCCATATTACTTCCTCTGCTCTTTCTTGAGATGGATTACATCTACCTTTAGCTTCTCTTGTACCTATAAAGAGTGCCTGGGAATAAGGTGATGGGCTCCCTGATGCAGCTGGAAATGGTAATTTTGTTGATAGCAATTGTCACTGTGCTGAGTTCCCTTACGGATGGTGTTCAGCTGTGGATTAGTAATTCACAGATTACTGTCTGTGTTTGGCTTCTCAAGGTGGTGAGGAAATCTCCGTGTAGTGATGTCTGACCTTTTTCATCTTAATCCCTACAGGTCATCATGCTAGGATGCAGTCATTGAGAAAATATCTTGAGTGTGAGAAGACTGTGCGTTTAGTTGCTGTATTTACAAGAACAAAGACAAGTACTCGCTTTTTTCCTCATGCCTTTGAAACTATTTTGTTTGGCCCAGCTGGATTTTATTTGGCGCCTATACCAACATATTAAGCAGAGCCAGGGTTTGTTTCTAAACGCTGGAACTTGGTCATCTGTACCATTTAATTATTAATTAATCATTTTGGCCTGATCCAGCTAGCAGTCTCTGTAATAATTCCTAGGCATGGTCAAGAGTTAGCATGGGCTAGAGATCATTCTCCATGCGTAGTTTTGGTGTTGTCACTGTATTTTAAAAGGATGTGGCCAGACTGTCCCTGGTGATCTCAAAGTCAGAGAATAGACCCTGGCAATCTTTAGTACATCTGTAAAGATGCAACCATTTGAAATCCAAATAAAATAAAAAGAACATCCTTCCCTCTTTTATAGGCACGTATCCAGACATTATAAAAATATGATCCATATTCAGTGTTTTAAGAGGAAAATACTAAAGTCCCTGCCAATATTCCATGGAAAAGGGTGCTGGATTCACACACTTGTATACCAAAATTGTCCTCCTAATGACAAATTGCTGTCAATATTCTTGGTATGCAGTTGAAGCCCAGATGTTTGGGTAAGACCATTCCCATGCATAAGAATATGATCCTTTGTCAAAAAGCACCAGTGATCCACACAAGCCTGTATGACTAGCATCGCCAGGACATTCTAGTTTCTGTAGCCAAAGGCAGCAGTATGGTCAGCATCAGGATTAGTTACCTTGGTTCCCCCAATTTCAGCCTGGATGATTATATGACAGCTGAGTCAACTTGCCTTTGGCATGAATCTGGATGGAGGATTTATTTTGTACCACAAATTTATGCTGAAATACCTTAATCATTGTTACTGCTCCTCATGAATCCCATGGTTAAGAATGTCAGTTGTGTTTTGAAAAAATATTTGTCCTGAAGTAGCACTGTTTCCTTCTTTCCTTCATTTCTTTTTGCCTCCTTACCTCCCTGTAATAAAAATTCAGTTGTTATTGTTGAGTCTAAGAGATGACTTTTACAGTTTGTGTAAATCAGTTGTTTCAAATTCAAACTATTTGTGGTTTTCTTTTCACCAATATGGCGAATGAGAAGTGTTTTTCCCTGAAAAAGTTTCATAGAAAGTTGGTTTCTTCAACTTGGTAGTAACTTGGTCTAAAACTCCAAGATAGATTGGTAGATTTTCCTTTCAGCCTAGTTTGGAGAAAAGGAGGCTGAGGGGTGACCTCATGGCTTTCTACAGCTTCCTGAGGAGGGGATGTGGAGAGGGAGGTGCTGAGCTCTTCTCCCTCAGATCCAGTGATAGGACATGTGGGAACAGTTCAAAGCCGTGCCAGGGGAGGTTCAAGCTGGACAGTAGGAAGCATTTCTTTACCAAGAGGGTCGTCAAACACTGGAACAAGCTTCCTAGAGAGGTGGTCGATGCCCCAAGCCTGTCAGTGTTTGAGGCATTTAGACGATGCCCTTAACAACATGCTTTAACTTTTGGTCAGCCCTGAAGTGGTCAAGCAGTTGGACAAGATGATTATTGCAGGTCCCTTTGAAATGAAAATATTCTATTCTATTCTATTCTATCTATTCTAAAATCTCCTTCTACAGCTACAGCAGAGACACTTTTTGAAAATGTCATCCATTAGGGAGGGGAAATGTATTTGGATTCTCCACTTTGTATATTCAAGGTTTACACGTTCCATCTAGTGAAGTATTGTCTTTCTAGCCATTCAGTTTCTCATTTGAGTTTGGATCAGGTTGTGAATATGTCTAGGTACCAGCAGTCAGCGAATGTGTAGTAAGATTGTCTGCAAGAGAAACTGAATATGAAAAACAGGAGGGGAGAAGGGTAGGATGAGAAAGTCTGGTGGTCTCAGACATGAAGCATCATGGTACTCACACTTTGTCTACAATGATTATTAATTTCCATTAAGACGATCTGTAGCAAATCTGCATTGGAACTATCCTCTTTGAATTACAGTGTTTTAAGGTATGGTATGTGTAATAAGGTGAAATTTGATGTCTTAAGCATACTTGGGAAAAGTTGCCAGATGAACCAGTAGAAATTACCATTCCTTGACATTAACCATGTGCATACAGAAATTTTCTTTTAGAGATGATATTTTTGAGACAGAAGCTCCTGATGCCTAAATTGGAAGCTCAGGGTATGTCATTAGTGGAAAGGCATCAACAAGCTGTGGGTGTCACCTCACAAAACACTGGCAACCAAAACCCACCAGGTATTCATCTAAGCAAGTTATGCTGACTGCTTCTAAAGCTAATAGAGAGAGATAGTCCACAGGGGACTGATTCCTACCTTTCTGAGATGCTGTCATATGTAGTACTGAGTTGCAATCTAGAAGAACTCTTCTCTCCAACTAGAGAAGGGGAATCTATGCACCTCTATTAAGTACCTGATGTTAATTGGATGTTAAAAGTTTATATGGCTTCAATGAAAGGCTGGGAAAGTTCACAGAGGAGAAATCCATAGGGGTTTACTAACATGTGGATAACACGAGTCAAGAATTTTATGGGCCATGAATTGCTAAAGGATGCAATAGTACTCAAGGGGAGTACTATCTAATCTTGGTCTATCCTCTATTCTTCTCAAGGCACCTGCTTTGGGGCCATTTTTTAGAGACAGGTATGAAGATATATGAAGATGTTTGATCAGGCCCTATAAAGCTGTTCTTTCTTCCTCATCTGAGCCTACTAGTTTGTGCTGGTCCTGATGTACCATACCTCATTCATTCCCCAAAGCTGAGTGATATGGGACAACACATCGCACTACATCGATCATATTACACTTACTTGACAGTGTGTGAAATTATGACCATTGTAACTCTTGGAGTTAGACCATTGTAGAACATGTTAGTCTAACGCTGTCTCTACTTGCTGTTTCTATTATAATGTTGGCCATTGTGGAAAAAGTCATTACATTGTAAAATTGACGTGCATTTAGACCTGCTGTCTATATGACTGTTAAATGCAAGTGTTGCCTCATTTTGTAGCATGTCTCATCTGTGGGTTGAATCACGGCTCTTTGGGGTGGGGTGTGTGATTCATTTGTTTTGCAGTTATTTTTCTTTCTCTCAAAATATGACTCAAACGCCTCAAAATCATTGGAAAGAGACTCCAGATAGAATTAATCTAACGTAATGCTGATGTCTGAAATGTAAAGGCCTACCTCTGAGCTAGTCACCCTGGGCTCCTTTTGTGGTCAGTGGAGAGGAATAGGTATCTCAAGGCTGTAACTGATCTCACCAAAAGTAGAGCGTTCAAGTAGGTCAAATGAATTAAGACTGAATGTGTCTGTTTCCTTCAAGGGCAGATGTAGATGTCTACATTAGAGAAGTCTAAAGTACCCCCTGAGTTCTATTCCATCCTTAACAGTTCAGAGGTACAAGCAATGCTCAACTAATTCACAGTCAGATTATTCTGTCTGAGTTCCACTAAGATCATAAGAACATAAGAGAGATTTTACTGAATCTCACCATCTATCTCAGCATGCTGTCTCTGACAGCTGTCGAAAAGCAGATGCCCAGGGAAGAGCCATAAAAACAGGGCAAACATATCATATTTCCTCCAGCTTCTTTCCCAGCCTCTAACCATCTGTAGCTTCAGAACTCTCTAAGCCAGACATGTTTTTGATGTGTTCAGTAATCTATGAATGTGTCCCATCTTCCTGCAAACCAGTGTTAAAGACTTAACCATGCGCAGCATCCTTCAGTAAGGAGGCTCTCAGCTTAACTGCAGGCTGTGTAATGAACTTCCTTTTGTGTGCTTTGTTCCTGCCTTCTGCTAGTTTTATCTGAAACAGAATAAAGTGATCTCTGGAAGATACTTGGTGTAGAAAGGCAATCTGCTGGCTTTCTCCAGCCTGAAGTGTGCAAATGTTGGTGACAGTAGAAACCTGTGTGCTCCAGGAACCTATGAGAACTTTTGTGTGTTCGTTCTAGACACCCTAGCTGATGCTAGGCATCTGAACCAGGTGTCTTGAACTACAGCCCTACAGACATTTCTCTATCTATTGTTGGAAAAAGGTGCTCAGGTGTGTTATGTTAGTCTCTTGAACTGTGTTTAAGCTAAACGTTGTAAAGAGTGTCCTGTTCTGCTCTAATTTCAGTGCTGCAGAAAGTCGCCTGGGCTCTTTGGGATGTGACACTGCATGTTTTATCTATTCTTAGCTAGTATTTTGGTTTTGTTTTCAAATTTCATTTTCCAAACCTGCAGTTGTTAAAGTATCCATGCACTTCATTCCATTTTCTCCTTAAAATTCTGGCATTTATTCACAGTTGTTAACCCAAGCACTTGCTTCACAATTGGACTTTAAAGCTCAGTAAAAGATGGAAAGTTAAAGAATAACAAACAACTAGGCCTAGCATGTGGAAAATTTTGTGAGGATATTCTGAAGTAGAAGGAGAAGTAACAAATTGAGTAAGTAAAAGCTGAGTCACTGTGTCTGGGTCAACAGCTGAGAACAGGGTTTAGTTAACCCCATTGCAGAGCATGGCAATAAAGTTAGACATGATCTGTTGATCATTAAAGTTGTCTAGAGAAAAGTATATAAGACAAATGTAAAAGTAACTTGTGTAGAAGACAGGGAAGAGACAGAAAGAGAGACAGCTAGATGTTTTTGGAGATTGGATGCAAAAAGACTGATGACCACCAAGCAAAAACCACTTCTCTATTTTCTTGTACTGTGTTCACTTATGAAGAGAAAAACTACAGTGCAACCAAGTCATGACAAAGACGAAAGAAAGCACATGAAAAAAAAAGGAAGAAAAATACTTGAGAAGGCCTTGTAAAAGTAAAATCGCAATGTGAACAAACGAAGACTGTTACTATCCATCAGGTGATAATTGCTTCTGAGGCTTTCCCTTCTTATCTCTCTTTCCCTCTTTATTTCTCCTGCTAAGAATCAGTTTCCTACCTGTTCTACAAGACTTCTGTGACTTGCCTCCTCCTTCCTGCCCTGTTTTTGACCCAGTTGAATTCTCATGTATCTTCTATATCTCTGCTAATTTCCAAGTCTCTTGCTACATCTCACAAACACCAGACCTGTCAGTCAGAGCCCGAGTACCACATTTCAGGGCCATGAGCAAAGCCTAAAACAAAAGCTGAACTGAACCTCCACCTTCACACCGATATCTCATGTACAGACTGGTTTGGAAAGCTTTGTTCCATCTTCTGTTCCTTCTTGATTTGCTCTGCTTGTATTTTCATGTATCTGTGGTCAGTATACAAAAGTACTGAAATCTCCCTTGAAAGCTTAATTGCATGATAACACTGCCCTTTAGTAAACATTGAGAATGATTTTGTAAATTTTCAGAAACCAGATAGAATTTAATAAATAGTGATATCTGAGTTACAGACAGCAACAAGATTTTTTTTATCCTTTAAGAAAAGAGAATAGTTTTCTCTATTGAGAAATGTAAATTGGGGGCCACTTATTTAAGAGACTCAGTAACCCATAAATCCTGATACACCCAATTTTTGTAGCCTAATTTTAGTTTTGTTCAAATTGTTAGAATGCTTTCACATAATATTAGAATAAGTGGCAGCATATTTCCATTATTAATGACATACTGCAACAGTGAATAGCTAAAAGCAATTATTGGAAGTTTGACAATAGGTAATGAAAATAAATTAGTTAATTCAAGCTACACAGCAAATACTTTCACATAACCAGCAGCATCTTCAAAACCAGGGTAGATGATCTGCAAACAGTTCGAAATTCTCCACAAATACTGTTTACAGCAGACAATGTGTTGACAATCAGACAAGACTGAGATTAAATAGGGTCTGGCCTTATTTGTTATTTTTGTTTGCCAAACATTCCTTTTATAAAATACACTATATTTGGGTTTATCGTTGTTCACACATCTCACATGAGTATCACTTCTTAATTAGCAACACTAATGAGGGCATATGACTCAAAAATCATATTAAAATATTTCTGTTTAAGCAGCCTAGATTTACAAGTATCTTAGCAAAACGACCATGTCATTCAATATCAAAACACCCTCATCACCTTCTCTAAAAAATCTTGTTCTGAAGGAGAATATATTTCAACATCATATTTATAAAATAACAAATAAAGCAATGTCTTCAATAGAAAAAAAATATTCTGTGTCCAAGGAAAATAGTTTCTACTCTCATTTCTATTAGGTGAACTAAAGAAATACTAGTTGAGCTAGATCCATAATCACTTACACTATTACCATCACAGAGAACATCTGAGTGGTCCATGCTGGAAGAGACTAGCAGTGTGCTCCATTCCCAGGAAGGAAACAGTACTTCCCACATGCTGAAATATTGTCTGACAGATACAGTTCATACTTTTTTTTTTTTAGTAGGAAAAGACAAAGAGGAGTCTGTGCAGAAAAGTTTTGCTTCTCTGTTAACTTAGGCCCACAGAAATTGATATGAAACTTGCTCACCACTCCTGCTGAAGAACTCGCACTGTATTTAGTGTCAGACAAACCAGGGGTCAGACCAACACAGATTTTAGATATCTGACCACATATTTGTGGTCTCTGAAGTGCTGCCTACTGCCAGTTGCGTAAGGAACACCAAATGACTCCTACAGCAGGCAAGGGGTAACACTGGCGATCTTGGTGCTCTAGGCCATTTGGCACCGGACACGTATTTGATATATGTAGCACTACCAGAGGGCGGTGTTGTGTAGCTGCCATGTTTAAATAATTTTTTACTAGTAAAACTAATGCTAGTGGCATCCCTTCAGAGAACAGAACATTGACAATTTTTTATATTTCTTTGTTGGAAAGGGAAGTTACCTTTTCTACATCTCTAAACGCTTCTGCTTCCTTGCAACAGAACAGAGGAATTCATTCTGCTACGCCCTTTTTCTGGAGATAAACTTGGGGGCCATTGATAAAAAATGGGTCAGGGCTCCAGAGTCCCTGGCCCTGAGAACACCAGCTGCAGAGAAAGCAGGACAAAAAAAAAAAAAAAAAAAGAGGAAAAAAAAAAAAGACCAGTGAAATGATCCAAATTATAGCATGATAATAGGCTGAAAAAGGCATTTCAATGTTTCTCTAAGCTTTGCCTACACACTCTTACGTTTGCAATCAGGCTAAGGAAGTTCATAGAATATGATGGTTCTAGGGGTGTAGTGAAGAAGACAGTGAAAAGGTTAGTGTTGTTGCTTTGGTCTGGTTTAGTAATTAGCGTTAACACAGACACTTTCAAGGCACTTGCAGGAAGGTCCTCCTCTTCCTCTTCTTCCCCCTTGGCTTAGACCGTGTAATAATCTCTGCTTTCCTTACATGGTGAGGGCTAAATCCTTGCTGGCTCTCTTTTGGTTCCAACTCCATGGTCCTTGGCTCCAGCACTCAGCCAGTCAATATTTGATCTTTAGCTCATTTGTGGCTCTGAAAGCATGTCAGAACACCACATTTCAATTCTTTGCTTCTTCCAGTTCTTTGGTAAGATCTTGCTCTGGCATTGCTTCATCTCCTGCTTTTTCTATCTCTTGCTCATTTAGATTGCTGACTCCTGGAAGCAAAGATGGTCTCTTGCTGGGTGCACATGAAGTGTGTGGACCACTGGAAGCTCTAAATGAGGCACTAGCAGAGACAATAAAAATAACTGGATAACTAACTGTTCACTTACAGTAACAGGACTGCCTAACAAATGGGAATTTTTAAACAAACACAGCTAAAAATTGAATTTATTTCAATATTTTTATCAGCTGCTTCTTTAATTACTCAGATTAAGGTTTTCATGAAAAATTGAATATTTTTACAAAATAATAATAAAAAATTTAAAAAACTGGAAAAAAGTGAACCTTTAATTTATTAAATTAGAACATATATTTCAGAAATCCTTAAAATATTAGTTTTGTAAACATATGATATGATGAAGTGGAACAGCAGTCTAGAGGGAATATCTAATTTGACTTTCCTGACAAATAATTCATTGTTAATTATAGTAAGTCTTTTTTAGATAATAATAAGAAAAGTAGCATAACTTTATAAAACTCCAAGCTATTTGGTACTTTTATATAATTATGTAGAAACTCAGTGGATGGGATTTGTATCATCTAACTGCAATCATCTATAAATTAGGTGCCCATTCTGGTTTGCCATTTTAAGTTCTCTTTACAGTCACTGGAGCAGAAGATGTTTTCAGAAGTTGATTCGAAAACTGGTGTGATGAAACATCCTCTGGAGAAACATATCTCTTTCCACGGTTTTTAGAATATGACTAGACTAAATCAGACGTATAGGTTTTAGACATTTAAAGTGCGGAGAAATAAATTCTAGATACATAGAAAAAGAGATTAAACTGGATTCACCTAAGTGAGGAATGCCCTTGGTGACATATACAGTCCTCAGGGACCTAAGAATCTGCAGTCCCAACATTAGGATTAGTCTGTACTTGCATTATATCCAGCGTATTTTCTGAATGCAAACTGTGGGTCCAGTTCTGAAAAATCTTACCCACCCATCAAACTATAAACATATAAATTGGCTTCAGTGTTTCTGTGTTTGCAAGACTGGATCTATGTCCGAGCCACGCAACTAATTGGGCAGATTTGAGCATGACTGCAAAAGAGCACAGCTCAGTTCATGCCGTTTCCAGATAGGTTTGACTTTTGCTTCCCATTATTTCAAATGTATAGTTGAATTCATATTCACTCCATTGTTGCTGTGCCATTTTGCTGTCAGCTCTGATTTATCTGCCTGACTGCCTTCATTTGAAAATCTTCAGAAATACATTTTTTAACCTTGTTATCAGACCTTGTTTTGCCCCATTTACCTCAGTCAGGCAAAAGGATTTCTGCATTGAGCAAGTGGTTCAGGATGCAGTCCCCATCTCTGAGAAAATCTGCTCTCAAATGGACAGTCGTCCACCTTCGAAGTTCCTTGCCAGGTTTTTATTGAGGCATATGGTGTGTGATGGTTTGACCTCATGGCTGGAAGGTATGGACACTGTTGGAATGGATGTTTCGTAATAGCTTGAGTCACCCTTGCCACCAGCACTAGCATAGCCCAGACTGATATTTAGTATTCTCTTTGTAGCCATGAGCAAATTGTATAGCATCTTCAGTGAACCAGGTTCCAGTCCCCCTGAACTCAGCAGGAATTTTGTGCCTGAAATAAAATCCAAGTAAGCTTGGAGTGCAGTTTCCAGTCTGTAAAACAGAAATCATGGCCACACGTCAGCAAAGCACTTCTGCTTAGTTTTAACCACATGAATAATTCTTTCTACAGGATCACTGCTCTGCTTAAGTCTAAGCATGTGCTTAAACCCTTTGCAAAATCAGGGCCAAGAAGTCATAATTATCTCTCAACTGTGCTGACATTTAATTATTTTTCTGTATCACACAGATGATAGAAGTGCTTTATATCATCATAATAATAATAGTAATATAATGGCAACAAAAATAAAAATGCCGTGAAACTCTCTTTGCTATTATTCATTTAATGTGGAAGGCATTCATATCCTTTATGGATGGACTTGCATAAATCCTTACAGAGATACAATGTTTCTCTCTGAAATGAAAATTCAATTATATTGGATGCAAAATATGTCATAATTTATATTACACGTCTTAGGTTACCATGTTGAAAGTGGATTTCCAAGACCCTGTCTTAATCTTCATTTTTCTTTTCAACAAGGAAACAGATACTGGATATACAAAGCAATAATATAAAACCAAGCCACAACATGAGTCAACACAAACTGATTATTTGCACACATTTTCCTGAATCCTAATTGCTCTCAGTGTTCTCAAAACACCATTAGATGGAGAAATAACAACTTTCATCATACAGTAAAAGGCAATTACACCAACTTGGAAAAGATACCTTGGGAATCTTCGCATCAAGCTTGATTTACCCTGATGTTCTGCAAACATGTACCAATCGCAACAGTTTTGACTCAACTGCAACACAAAATAGAGTTCCCTGAAGTTCATTGGAGGTAAAGCTAAATTTTCACAGTGGTCCCTTCTGGCCTTTAATCTATTAATCATGGTCTTTTTAGATTAAAGTACCAGAATTGCCTACATACCCCATCTTCCTCATTTCTTCCTACTCATTTTCCTATAGTCTTTTCTTTCTTGTTCTATATTTAAACTCCATACCCCTTTCCAGCCTTAACATATGCAGTGCATCCTACCTTCAAGCATCTGAACCTGCTTCTGAAAGTAGGTAGCCTGATTTGTGTGGCCATACCAGAAGAGTATTTCTGAACAAAATATGTTTCTGCCTAACTACCACCTTCAACACAAGAAATCATGTGCTTTTTTTATCGAATGAAGCAATGCCTGAAAAGCCAGTCCAAGGTTATTCAGTAGAGTATTTCAAGTGGAGCTGGTGGTTAAAAAAATGCATCTGGAATCAAAGGTCTGAAAAAACTGGGAAAGCCACTCCTGCTGTTACTTGGAACAGCCATAAGAGTGGTCACTATTGCTTCCAGGAGCAAAACCACTTATTTAAGAGACTCAGTAACCCATAAATCCTGATACACCCTTTTGCAGAAACAGCAGTTTACATGCATGGGATTACCACAAGGGATGCAAAATTATCATAAATTTCTTTGTTTTTTTATTAATATTTCAAATTTCACAAGACAATTTTTAAGAAATGTTTCCCGCCTTGTGCTCAAAGCCGTGTGTGTAGCATTACCGACACAGTCAGTTCCCTGTCTATATAGGAAGCAATAAACTGGTTTAACCACAAGCTGACTCCCATCTTTAGTCCCCTAAAATGTCATGTTGTCATAGATGCAAGCAAGAGTGATTACTAGGAGGGATAATGACAGCAGCACCATTCCTGCAGATTTAGGGAAGGATGTTAAGAGACATGGGTTTCAGACAAACCACTTCCACAGCCGGCCTTGGTGACAGCTCTTGGCATCCTGGTAACCCCCTGTGCTTTGCAGAGTTCTCAGAGAGTAAAGTGAAGCTAGTCATGAAGGTGAACAGGAGTTTGTACTTGCTATTGTGAGAGGAGGGGAAAAAAAAAAGACACTTTACTAGCTTCAAAAAGAATTTTTTGACTGTTAGATACCACATATAACTGGCCATTTTATTAGTGCTGTAAGGACATACATCTAGGAGGAAGGGCACACAAGGTAGGAGAACTGAAGTCTCCTTTTGATGAATCAGGATCCTGGTTAGGAATTGATTAGGTTATAAGGGCAACTTTTTCATTCCTCTTCTCATTTTTTTGACCAAAACCCCCTAATTGTTGAATGCCTTTGATTCCAGTTAGTCCTGCAGACCCAACTTACTTCTGAAACTCTGGGCTGGCACCTGTGTCATGAACTGGACTGTTAACTAGAGTTGATCCAGTTTCCAATAACTTCACTTTCCCACTCACTTAAGTCAGCAACAGCAATTTCAGAAACCGTGTCACTTCTGATGACAGAAAGAGCATGGGTTGACTTGCTGATGCTAAAACTAAGTATGTGGGGCTGACAGCTGGAAGAATAATCTATCTTTACCTCTAAGTATGTTACCTAGCTACCTGTCTGTCTATTTATCTATTTTTCTCCTGAGGCAGATTTAGAGTGGTTCTTCATTATACAAGGCTGAACGTCTAATGGAATATTTTGTTTGCATGTTATTTCAGGGGTATTGTGAGCATTTTCTCTTTGTCAAAGATGTTAGTATTATATTTATTTTAAGCCTTCAGAAAATGTGTCTTATTTTGGGTCTTTTCTCACGCTGCAGCCATTGGAGGAATAAGAACCTAATGTATAGGAGTTCACAGAATTATAGAATCATAGAATATCTCAAGTTGGAAGGGATCCATAAGGAGCATCAAGTCCAACTCCCTGCTCCTCGCAGGACTACCTAAAACTAAACCATATGAGTTGAGGTATCTTTTCACAGTTTAATCAATTAATCAACATGTAGGAAGAAACAGATCTAACATTTGATCAGTACCTCCTGCAAAAGATGTTTATTGTCACTGTGAGTCCTCAGGTTGGTTCTTGCTATGTTATCAGCTAGTACAACAATAAAATAAGATGAAGTTTAGCTGTAAGATACACCATCATTTTGGCAACTGAACATGAGATAAACTGAAGATGTGAGATAATTTTTTTGAGTGAATGATTAACAAAAATATATAAAAATCCAGTACAAGTGTAAGAGTGCTCACAGCTCACAGCCAAATTCACATTCACTTAGGTGGATTGCATTTGTCCCTAAATTCTCCCAAAGCTCACTTTTCTTTCATTGCTTTGTTTGAAATTGCAAGTGCCTTTTGCAAGACAATCTGAGTGACTTAGCCAAAGTGGTCTTGATTAAGTAGTAGTCAGTGTGACCTGGTAAACCGTTGCCTTTACATTGTCACTAGTGAAGTTTTTTGGGAGGACAACGGTGGTATTAAAGGTGGAGCAAAGCAAAGTAGCTTAATGTTCTCAGGGCTTTATGTAGCAAAAGCATTTCTGTTCATGGATGTGCGTGCATCTAAACAGATCTGCAGGGGAGAATTCACAAAGGCTAATTTTGGCCTGAAGAGGTGGATATCTCTGAGCTGCCCTATAGTTAGGAAAAAGAGAGAGAGAGAGACAGGCTCCTTCAGGGAGCGATTAAGGAGAGCTCCTTCCAGAAGAACGTATTTCTCTCCTCTGACCCAACAGAACCAAGTGCTGTAGGCTAGCGTTAGCCTTTGTTGACACCACCCTTAGAGTGTTTGCTGTTAGCCTAAGAGCGAGGATAACTGGACCTATCACAGGATGGACTTTTATTTGGGAAGTGTAAGTCATAAGTCATTAAGCCTCTGGTCATGTGAAAATTTACATGCACCATTAAAGGCAATGAGATTACTCATAGTGCATAGACATCACTATCAGGGCCCTGAATGCCATCATTTTTAGTCACAGTTTGGAAAAAATTATATATGTATGCTTAGCTGTGAGCACAGTGGATAGCAGAGCTAGTTTGAACAGTTATTTATAAAATGATGATTTGTCAATAAGAAAAATACGTTCTAGGAAAATAAGTTTGTCAACACGTCTTGCTTTGGGAAAGGTTTCTCAGTAGTCCAAGGGAGAATTTCTGTCCAGCTATAGGCATGCTGGAGAACAGCCAATAGCCCAGGGCTAAGGCATTCACCCGGGACAGGGGAGACCCAGGTTGTCTCTGCGCTGCCTGATTCAGCCCAGGTGTTTGAATTTTTCTTCCCGTGTTTCAACTAAGTGATCTGATGCCTTGGTTAACCTAAGGTGGGATGTCTCCCTCTGGAAACTCAAAAAGTCTTCAATTCTTCAAAAGGAAGCAGATTTAATTATAAAGCAGCTTAGTTAGGAATGCATTTAGATTTATTTTTACATTTTCCATTAAAGCATGAACGCTTTTATTGCTACAAGCATGAGAAAGCTGTTTTTGGAAAAACACCCTGTGTAAGAGTACATTTTCAGGTCTTAGCTAGAAAAAAACTGTGTCCCATTTTCTCACCTCATTTTGTGTTCTCTCTGGCACCTATTATTTGGTAATTTTCCATTAATTTTGAACCACTGCTTTCCCATACCTTTCCTTATTAGTAAATTAATAAATGCATTAATAAATTTATAATTTATTAATATACAAACTCAAACTGGTTTTAACTGGTTTTACAGTCAAGAGCCACATATTTACTGAGAGTTATCATACTAGATGAAATTTTCATGCCACATTATGATAAGAAGGCATACATCAGAAATTCCAGTCCTAATAGGAAGTAGCTAGCTTAAAAAATTCCCATTTTTTTCATAGGAAAATAGCTTCCCAGTTCTTGTAAGTGCTGCTGTTGCCTCAAAAAGGGCAACCTGGAGTCAGTAACACTGAGGAATTTGCAGTGTGTTTAATGGAGAAAGTAGTTCATCTGTCTTTTAAAAATAAATCACAGATGGATGAAATGCTTAATAAGCAGAAATTTCATCTGCAATTTTTTTTTACTTTTTCAATGTAATGGAAAAAGAGAAAATAATACTGACAGACTATTTGTATGATTCTTTCCGCTCTTTATAAACTGCAGCAATATATTTCTTTAATTCCAGTAATGCTTTTTGTTCTTTTAAGTACATAATTATCGATAAAAATGGACAGAGTAGAACATGGGTTTGGTTTGAATAACTGTTAGCTTGTTTTTGATTAGCTTGGCAGTTAAATGTAATATTTCACATACAGTGTTCAGCTTCCTGCAAGAACAATAAAGGCATTGTTCAGCAATATCTCTAACTCCATTGTGTAGTAAAGGTATATTATAAGAGCATTATTATCATAAGCAAGATTAAAACTTAGTACTTTCCATAGAGAGTGTAATGTTTGTTGAAAAAATTAGAGGAAAAGCAGAGTATTCTTAGTGAAGGGCCTTATTTTTATTTATTTATTTATTTATTTATTTATTTATTTATTTATTCAGAATGGCAACACCTTTTAGTTATCCAACAAAAAGCAGATACACTCCAAAATAAATTGACACGGAAAGTTGACACAATTATTAGCCATACAATCCTCAACAGAACAACTATTCCTCAGAAAAAAGAACTGCTAACTTTGATCCTCACTTATGATGCTTTGATGAGTATAATTAAAAAAAGGCTGACTGACAAGATCCGGATCGTATCCGCTGACCAGAACCCAGGTCTTCCACTTCTCGGAGCGTTCAGACTAATAGCTGTGCCCCGTTTTGTTTTCACCGTGATTCCCGTTCATGGTTTCCCTACAACGTCAGTCACAGGGGAGTGTTTTCTGCACCACGTCCCGCACCCAGCTCGCTCATTCATCTTTGCTGACATCTTTGAGTGTTCTCCACAGATATAGGAAGTTTAGTTTTGAGTCCTCTCGGTAAAGGGAGTCTCCAGTTGTTAGATTTGCAGATAAGTGAGGGAATTTGGACATTTTTCTGCCTACTTTCTGAGAAACTCAGAATAAAGACCCAGTGAGACTCAAATAAAAATAGAGGTGGGAATGCTCCAGGGAACAGCCGTGAAGAAGAGCTTTAGCCAACATTGGATGTTGGTTGTGGGAACCTAAAGGATGGTAGGCGTGGGTTGCAATAGGCCTGAAGTCCACCTTGGCTCTATTTTGGTTCTAGCACTTGCTAGAGAATAAAGAAGGAAGGGGGAAGAAAGAATGATGAGTGATGATTTTAAAATAAGTTCAAGAAGATAATTTTAAGCACAAAAGTTTCTGTTATCTCTCTGCAGTCAAATACTTTCTGAACAGCAAGCCCTATACTGCTAAGCAGTCTGCACTGACATATAGACCCCAAAGGCCAGATGCTAATGGAAATGTTCAGGTATGAATCCTGAGCAATCCTACAGACCTCAGTTAAGACACTCCATATTTACCCTGATTAACTGTGATTATATTTTGCCTCTATAAAAATAAGCAGCTAAGGATCTGTTACAGCATAAGGCTACAAATGCTGTGTTCATGTGCAATTCTGAGTAGATCATGAAGGTCAAGTGGCTGAAGCTGAATATATATGTGTATATATATATATATACAGGTTTAAGGTTGTGGGCATAAACCGTTATTTATGCTTGTATTTAGCACATAGACTAATGTACTGCAGTCATCTCTCTGAACATTAAAGCAATGCATTGTAATGCTAAACTGATAAATCAGCGTACAAATACATCCTGAGAAATGTTTATATTGCAAGGGACAGCTCTGTTGTATTCTGTCCTGCAAATTGAAGTGTTTTTTAAGACAAATGGGCCAAATTTGTTGGTATGTGTAAATCAGCAGAGTTCTGTGATGGTAACAGAACTACACCAGTTTCCATCTGCAGAGAAGCTGGCATTTTTCATAGAAAGTAAGGACTGTTTATTTACAGTTTCAGCTATTAAAATTCATTACTTGGAAATTCTTAGGCTACATTTATTGAACAGAAATTATTGCCATAAGGGTGCTACTTTAATAAGCACATGAAAAAGCCTCTGCAGTTATTTTCCCTTGCTGCATTTTTTGTTGTTGTTTACTGTTATTTTGACCATATATTAGTTTAGCAATAATTCAGATCAGCTTTAGAAGCTTAGAAATTGGTATGAGGGGTGCTGTAAGACTATGATTTACTATCTGATTTTGAAAACTTAGTAAAGCAAAAAATTATACATATGTAAGCTATGTTTTATTGCATTTTTAATGGATGAACATTAAGTATTAGAACTGTTGGTTTTAATGGCAATAGCTCCTTTTAAAAGATAAGAAAAGAGAACCTGCATGCTTTAATTCCTTAGAAATGCCCTCGTTAAATCTTAACATATTGTTTCCCATATTTGAAAAAAAAAAATTTAAAAAATATGATAATGAGCTAAATTTTACCATAAAGTCTGAGAAGAACAGACACCACCCTGTGAAATAAAGCACTTCTAGAGCCATTTGCTGTATGCTATTGATGTTAGATATTATGTAGACTGCACTCTGAGTACAACTACTTTTCAAAATTCTGTTTTAGAAGGAAAATAAAATTAATAGTACATCATAACTGAAAATCTGCAGTGAATCAGTAAATACAGTTCACCTTGGTCAATAATTCTTATTTTTAAATTTATTAGCAAAAGGAAAGGTATAATCAGTAAAACTGGGTTAACTGGGTTAAGAGAACTTTTTTCTTGCTTTTGTTTTGTTTTGTGTAGTTTCCTTGCTTCTAGAATGTTCGTTATTTTGTACATGAGAACAATGAAAGGTTAAAGTAAAACTTTCATTTTGCTTTTTGGAATAACATTTGAAACAATGTAAAAAAAATGTTGTCCATTTTCCTTTCAAATCTACCTCCTTTTCATTCTATTTGTCTGTTTTTATGTATGTGTGTGTTTGTTTGATAGGAATGTATAGTAAACTCAAATTCATTCAGTTCTAATACAATACTGTTCTCTTAGAAAAAAGCATACTAATAAAACAAAGTCCCCAACCTGTTTTTCTTCAAGGGAGTAAATAGAAAGATGCAAAGCTGATTTTATGTACATTCCTACATGCAACTTATTTTTTATGAAATCATATAATGCTGAACCCTAAAGAAGACTGTCTCTGTAAAAATGTCACACACACACAATTCTAAACTGCTATATGTATTGTGCAGTTTGCAAGCTGTCACATTACAGATAAATGCCACAAAATCCTACACCACATCTTTGAAGTTTTAGTTTTATTTAGATTAAGCAGCGAGAATAATAATAGTAGGGAAATACCCAATTCTGAATGCATGCCCTATAATCTTTTCTGTTTAAAATGACACCCTCCATACTTAAATGGCTGGATTAATAGACGACATTATTGTTATGATAACTCTTGGCATTATTTTTAATAACAATTCAAAATTACCTTTCGAAAAACTTAGTGCCTACAGTCTTCTCTGTGAGTGTGATTCTGAGCACAGCATTATCAGACCAGATTGGAGATTTCATGTTACTTTCTGCATTTCGAGCCTTAATATTAAACACTTTTCCTTGCCTAGTATTAGTTTCATATGTTAATATCATTTTTTATTAACATAATACAAATATCACTTGCAGTACTACATCCTTCATTGCTAGCGGCTTTCATATCAAATGTCACAGCAAATTTTATTTTCGCTAATAGATTACGACTCGTACATTGTATTAGTGAAAGTGAACATTATTACAGGATGACACTAAAATTAAAGAACATACTGTACAACAGCACATAACACTCCGCTAAATTACCTACTCCTTCTGACCCACTCTCTTTCCTATCCCACCCCACAAAATGCTATCAGAAGTTCTGTTAGATATTTTATTGCTTCTTTGGAGAAAACTTCACCTTTCAAGAACCTCACTATATCCATTGTCAAAATATCACATTATACAATTCACTGGAAGTGAACTTATTGCTAAATACCCATTAGGTTCCCAGGAGATGCCTTACATTAATTGTTTAGTGAAAGCACCCTTAGGCTATCGCTAGGGAAGAACATTAAATGCATAAAAAGAGAAGTTGACAGAGATCCCTGTAGAACAAGATACATCTACTGGCTTAAAACTTCTCCATGAAGAATCCTGTAAATCGCTGTTCAAAATGGTCATTTTAGGTTTATTTTTCCTCCTGCTCCTGCAAGCACAAATACAATTAATCTGAAAGGAAAATCAATGCTGCATCAGCAGAGAGTCTTTAAAAAGTGGTTATGAAAAGGCAAGTTGGGGGTGGTAAACAAGGCAAAAAAAAAAAAAAAAGTCATTGTTTTGGACCTGAGATGTCTGTGGGACTTGCAGAGATAATAACAAGGAAAAAAGAAAGTTGGAGAGCAGAGAAACTGCAGAACTAATGCTACAGATGAAACAGAAACTAAGAAAAAAGAAAGATGGTCAGGAGAGATAGGAGGGAAAATGGAGACAGAAAGGAGACACAGGGTACTCAGATGAGCTTTGTATTCAGAAAAGTCGTAACTAAAATGTTAGGTAGCTGTTCACGAGTGAGAAGTCTAGTTCAGAAAGGAAGGGTAATGATTTTAACAGCTAGGCACATCATATTTTCCTGTCTATCTGCTGCATCTTTTCTACCACATCCCCTTAACATTGTTCTTTTCTCTAATAGCCATAGCTGATAGATCTGCTCTTCATTATTCATCTAATTCCATTTCATCTATCTTACTATACCTTTCTTTTAAAACACCTCTGAAACGAACCTATATAAATTAAACTCTGTATTTTCCTCAGTTTAGGAAAACAGATTTGGGGGTTTGGTATTGCTGCCGAAGTACCACAAGAGGGGGCACTAGTTAAACAAGACGCAATAATGTAACTTACTTTTCTCTGGGTTTTTTCTTTTTGTCACTCATAAATACAGAAAAAATATTCTCTTTCCCTGCTGCACTAGAATATGATGCTATTATGTTGAGAATATTTATTCCTACTGGGATAATTAATGGAAGAGTAGCTACCATGAAAATATATTGTAAAAAGGGACACAGAAGCCTGAGTGTCCTCAAAAGTAATTAGAAAATAAAATTAAGTTTTTGTTCACATCGCCCTTAAGAAAAACATTTACCTAAGAGGAAAATCAAATCTTCTTTATTTTGGGCTGAGTCTTCAGATCTGTTTATAATCAACATTTGAAAACACGGGGCTCCTGGATGTTGAGATGTGCTTGTATTTTCAACTGTCAGTGCCTCGCAGCTTATGTAGTCATTTGTCTTTGTAAAAAGTGTACACAAATTATATTACTCCGAGTTTTATTTTTATTTGGCACTCATTTTGTGCAGGTGCAAATGCCTGCAAGGCTGTAGAAATCAAGCATATGTACTTTGACGCTTTATACTAGCTGCCTATCTTAGGGGCTTGTATGTCTTTACTAAACATGTGAGCACCTCAGTCTGCTCAGAATTTTTCTCCAGACAGCCCAAGGAGGTAGGAAGTATTGGTATGTCTCGTTTTATATTTGGGGAGCTAAAGCAACCAAGGTCTGGAAACAAAGACCTTCAACTCCCACTGAAATCACCGGACTCCAGGTAATCCCATATATGTGAGTAGCTGAGCCTAGATATTTTGCCCCAAATGACTGAAGATGTCAAGAAACTGAAATGAGGGATCCCCAGTCCTAAACTGGAAGATTATATTCTTTCCCTGTAAGCAAAATACCTGACCTGAAACTGCCTCTATTCTCATTTACACTACTTTTATCAAAGTGCAGCTTTCCAGGTTCATGGCCAAGCTACAGGGCTCTTACATTCCCAAATAACTGATGTGGATTTAGTGGTGCCGTTCCTAATACACAATGTAAGGAGACTCAGAACTCACTTTTCCAGCTCTTCCAAGATTTTGTGGCTTTTTCAGCACTAAAGTTGCCAAATCTGGCTAAACACAGCACTTCAGACTTAATTAGGTTACTGCAAACTCCCTGGTGCAGGTTCCCACCAGTTCACCCATGTTAAAGATCTGGGTAAATGAGGACAACGATTCAGAAAAAGTGGTGTTCTGTTTTCAGGTATTGTAGTGGGCTTTGTCCCCAACCTGCCCCAGTACAAGAATTATTATGCACCACTAACCAATTTCTAGCTTGGTTTACTGTGGAAGACCAACAGGCTATCAAATGGGAAACCATTCCTCATGGTGCATCCGATCTCCAGTCATGCTGAGCAACACTGGTGAACCCATTTCAGTGCCTGTACTGGGGACTGTCATATGTTTCTCATGATTGGATTAAAATAGGTTTAACTCAGTACAGTTTGTCCAGCATGGGCAAAGTTGCAGAAATGGCAAATATCTCTCATGAAGAGGCACTAAGCTGATGAAAAAAAAGGAAGACCAGTGGTTTAATTTTTAGTTTAGAGATTGAGCGGTGAAGAGTCAGCTCCCTGCTCTATCCAGGACCACCCTTGTGATCTCAGCTAGACATCTCCAGAACAGCTTAAGAGATTGTTTCACAGGCAGCTTGAGTTTAATTAACTGTTCATTGCAACTGAAAAGATTAGGAGCTGTTTCTTCTCTCACTCACCTTGAGCCAGGCTTCATGTACAACTCATGGCATGACAATGCCAACTCAAGCCTCTCAAGAAGTTGAAGAATAACCTGGCCAAAAAGAAGCCATTCTCATTAGATTAGTGCGCTGAACTGTCTTGCTGTACAATTGGGTGAGCAGCACTGAAAGTTGATGGAAGGAAAGGATTACAATGCTGGGACTGGGGATAAGCACAGGGAAAAGCAAGGGAAGGAGCAACAGGAAGGTGGCCATGCATCTTTGACAGCCACAAGCCGTGAACTTGTCTCAGCTGCCTGTGAAACACATCTGTGTTAGGCAATCGGAGCACATAGCGGATGGAGAATGGGATGGACCCTGAGAATGGGAAGCAACCCTCTGACCAAGGACTCTCACCAGCAGGCAGACGGGAATGTGAAGAGGAGGGTAGCTTTCATCCTCATGGTGCTCTGGGGGTTTCATGGGCTGGATGCCCTGGCTAATCAGAATCAGCCATCCAAAACCCTTCTGGAGTGAGGGACACTATCTCACAAGTCTCCTTTGGAAAAGGACATGATGTTTCTATCTAGGAGACCTGGGCTAAGAGTATTCACTCAGAATATGCGGTACAGATCTTCTCTCTATGAGGGCACAGGTTATCACCATTCTTACCTTCCCAGTCAATCCCCTAAGCACCAGGCTACATATTGGCAGTTCCAGTATGAGGTGATTTGATGAACCAGTTGTCAAGGTACTGTCAGCTGAAATTTCTCAAAGAGGTTGATTCTGTATCAGGACAGGCTACAGGACACGTATCAGGACAGGCTACATTGTCCAGTGGACAACAGTTTTTTACAGTGCCAGTAGTTGAGCAAACCAGGGAGCACCATGCTTGAAATGCAATTAGATTCATGGCCTATGGAAGATCCATAAGAAGACCTTTGGAAGAGTTGCACATGCATCAGGCTTGGTGTGAACACAGTCCTTTTGACCAGGAGTGGATACAGGCATGCAAACAAATCTTTGGCATGAATTAGAAAAAAAGTGTGTTACTATATGATATTTGAGTAAAGAAATTAATGGTGTAAAATGCAGCCTAGAGGCTTGGTACACTGTGTGTCTTGTGGGTGATATCCCAGAATATTTCCCGGAGTATAAAAACAAAGGAAACTGCATCAGACCAAAAGTCTACTTACCTTGATGCCCTGCCTCTGATTGGTCTCACAGAAATGCATACAAAACCGAACCATTTTCCCTGTTATGTCTTCCTAGATCCTGCGACTTTTCTTGCCTGAGGATGTTGAGAGACAAGTTATAATGATGCCTCTGATGGACATTTTCTTCATGAATTCGTCTCATCACTTTTTGAATTCACTCATCATTTGGACTCCACAGCACACTGTGATGAGGATTTCCATGGTTCAACTGTCTATGACAAATGTAATTAATTTTGCTTGTCTAAAACAAGTTACTAGGGAATTTTGTTTCATGCTGTCTAGATTTGTATATTATAAGAAACAATGAATAAACCTTTCCTATTCAATTCCTCTGTCTCAGTCATAATTTTATCTACCTTTAGCAAGTAAGAGGGGAAACTTCAGAATGGGTTTATGTTCTTCTTTCCTTCTCTATTTTGTGGTGTAATATGCTTGTCTCTGAGTTCCAACATTCAACAGCGTGGACTAGAACAATCCCAGCTGGACTAGACTGCTACCTGGAACTCCTCTGCAGATGGCCACCATCTATGTGCAGGCTGAGTGACCACATGGAGTGAGTCCTGTTGAACCTGTAGAATTGGTTTCACCGCTAATGCACAGGGGCAATGTTCAAAGTACACATCCTGAATACCTCAGGTCCACTGGACTTTAGTTGCAGGTTCAAACTGTGCACAGCTAATAGCCAACATAGCTCAAATTCTTCAGAATTACTGTAAGTGTCGCACAGGTCTGAAACTTCTCCAAACTGAGACACTCACCCTGAAAGTGCCCCTGTGTGTGTTATATATGTATAGAAGCTGAATATGCAACCTCCTGTAAGTGATGAGACAGAGAAAACACCTGGCTCTGGAAGGAGTCCCCTAAACTCCCAGCCCTGAAAGGACTGAAAAGACCAGAATGGGAAAGAACTCAGTGATTCCCAGTTTGTATAAGTGTGGCTGGAGAATGAGGCCTTCCTCGCTCTCCATGTGAGGTCAGCTTGCATGTTCTGACTATGTTCACACTGTGATATTCTCCCAGCTTCCAAAACAGGATGGCATCTTCCAAACATCATATTGGAAATGGCTCATGTGAACATGTTATCTGGCAGTGACCTCTTTGCCATGCTTAACTGTGTACCAGGCTTCAATCCAACAAGTTAAGAACAAAGTTCGTCAACATCCAGTATCTGCATCCATGCCCAGCAGTGTTGCATTTACTAGCATTGCCATAACCCCAAAGAGCACTGTAACTTCAGGATGAGATGTGTCAGCCCGTACACTCCATATATTAGGCCCATTTTATTGTTCCCTTTTCCAGCACCCTCCTCCTGGTGCCACCATCTCAAGTGTGTGTGGGACACTGTAATAATTTTTCTTCTAGGGCAGGCAAGGCTTGGTACATGAGGCCACAAAGAAAGATTTCATGATTTTTGTGGATAAGGTGTCGACTTCTACCAAGAGCACTATCATCAAATGATCCCTGATGGAGGACACGTGCCCTAGGAGGCAGCTCACTGCTACAACACTTTCTCTATCATGTTGCCTGAATATACAATATTCTCAGCTACCTTTATATGCATTGATCCGTGGAATATCACAATTCGATATCTGGGAAAACTGACAAGTTTGGAAATGGGGGAGGAAAAGCAAAACTGCAGTAAAAGGAAGCATTCTCAATCCCTGAAGTGGGGACCAAAAAATGCTTTAGGGTAGGAAATATGGGGGAAAGGAAAGAGATGGTGTTAAAGATGGTCAGTGGAGTATTTCCATGTTAGTCATAAGTCAGTATGTCTGTCATCAGTCCAAGCTGATCCGGACATGTGTTGTGCAAGTGTCTATGTGAGAATGAGTCACCTGAGAGTCCCTTTCTAGTCCAGAGAAAGAAAAAGGTTCTTCCAGGATGGATCGGAGGAATCACATCTTAAAAGTATCTACTTCCTACAATGAAAACCTGGGTTTAGTCCCTGCTTCTACTGGAGGGAGTTTGGCTAACACCTCCCTATTTGACCCATCAAAAGCAGCGGAACCCTAGGTAGGGAGGAGGCGGGAGATGGCGTGACCATGTTTTGAACATAATCCAGCCTGATAGATGTGCTGTAAGAACAGCTAAAGCAAGATCCTCAAATGAGACAGGTGGAAGAACGCTAGAGCCATATAAGTATTGACTAGCTGAATTCTGTCAGCATTGAGACACTTTGCGGCACAATCGCAACTAGGCAGTGAGAAAACTTTACTGCAGAATATTGGGAAGCTGGTTCAGTTAATCTAAATTTTCCCCATCTGGGGATTTAGACACCTGAATTTCATGTACATCACCAGTTGAAACTCCCTCCTGCCATCTACTTTTCTGCTCTCTCTTCATGTAGGAACCTAACCCGAGCAGTAACTGCCATGTTTGGTCTCGTGGGAGATTGCCGACACACTGCTCCTTTATGCTTCTCCAGTTTTAGACAAAAAAACTACTTAAATTCTAATTTTTTTGAGCAGTCTGAGAAATGTATTTTGCCTGCTGTGGTGTCTCCCTTTTTTTCTCGTAATACGTAGTCTGATGATTACTACATCTGTCCAGAAAGCAAACAACCAGGGTTCTACATCCTCTCTGGCAGGAGAGGATCCTAAACCATGTTTCCTCCATTTCACGGGACTGCCCCAATCAGCAGACATTCTCAAAGGGGAACCATCCCCGTTTCTGAAGGTTACCACTGAACACTCGAGAATGAAAACGTCCTCAAGCCATAAGGAATCCAGAAGCCTGACTCCTAGAAAGGGGACAGAAATGAGGTGATGAACCCTTCTCCCATGGGTGTGTCCCTTGACTGTGACCATGACATAATTTTTAATTATGGGATAATAGTTCTGAAGAGTAGAACTGTTGCTATTAGTGTATATATATATATATTTAGAGAGAAAAATCCTTTCTCTGTTAGACACTTATTCTAACTTAGGTATGGGTAGCTGAGCTCCTGACAATAGCTATGCATCTGCACAGCCATTTTGGTGCATGAAGTTCAGTTAATAAGTCTTTTTTTTCCCTAATGCACCATGAAAGCCTTAATGACCGTGTAATTCCTGGGCCAGTCTGGTGGTTTAGTACTGATTTATTAGTAAATATAGAGCTTGGATAGGTGAGAGGGTCTTCTTCACCAGCTACAATTCCAGTTGTACTATTTTAGTATGGTCATCTGTATACCAGACAGAGCATCCATCACTTCTTCCTCCTGCCAGGCTACATTTCTACTTCAGTGTAAAAAGATGTAAAGGTAGAAGATTAAAAATGGACATTGTTCAGGCTTTTGAAAGGGAGGGAGTTTATGATGCCAAGTCACATTATTGCAGTTTCCGGCCATGTAGTGATAAATGTTTTTTACTCCTTCTTCTCTGATGGAATTTCCTCCTCTGGAAAGTGGAGAGGTCACAACAGTCTCGCAATATTGGCTTAAACCATTCCCATTGACTTGACTCTGATTTTCCTGAAGGTTTTTTTTTTTTTTCATAGAAAGACTGAGTAATGGAAAAGAGCTCTACTCTGAATTGTTTTTAAGACTACGGTTTAATGACAAGCACAAATCAATCTAGTCTAAGTCCATGCAACTAATTAAGGGAGCAATTCCTTCAGAAGCAATTCTGGAGCAATTCTTCTGTTCCTTTTCCTTACTCTGAACTGGCAATCATGTGTTTGAGTGATCAGGTGGATCAGAAAGGCACTGGATGAAAACTATGGGTTTTTTTGATCTCTTTTGCATTCGGAAGAACTATTTTCCTAATATCCTGATTCTGATATTTCAGGAGCTTTGTGATGCCACAATGGAGACTGTTGAGAGCTGGTGATTAGCATGGAATCTTCCCTTTGAAAACAGCCTTAGATTGCCTCAAATTCACTGTGAAAATAAACCCTTTGTTTAGGACAGTGAAGGTTGTTCGAGCTCTGCATGCATCTGACAGAGATATGTCACTGGGGCTTAACTCAGCTGTGTAGGGCTATGATCGAGATCAGGAGTCCCAGGATTTAAACACTGAAGACTGATCTGGCAAAGACAAAAGCAAAACTTAGAGCCATATTTACAAGGGACATTGTAAAATATCCAGCTATTTTCCTTGAAAAACCATTGTTTACAGTTCAGAGGACTCATTTCTCTAAGGTAATGCTTATATTTGGGTGTGAACTAATACTTACTGTTGAACATACACTTCAAGTGATAGCTGAGAGAGCTGGACTGGCAGAATACCACCAGGCTGAGACCAATTTCGTGTGTGCTAACAGAATGCACCCCAGCTACATGGATGGATGTGGCTCTTTTCATCTAGACAAAATCATAATAGTAGGTACTAGGAGTATCTACCAATAGTAGATGCTTCTAGTTTCTATGGGCCACAGCTCCAAGTCTTGTCCGCCAAGAACACCAGTCCTTTGGACAATAGGGTAAGGATTCATCTCACCAGATTAAAACATTGACAGCATAGAAATATAAATCTGTGGTACTCATTATAGTGTCTCTGAGTAATCAGTGGAAAGAAATAAGCTCTCTAGGTTGTTATAAGTTTCATCCTAACTCAGGTGTCTAAAATAGGCCATGCGAATCAAACTAAAGAACCAGACTGCACACTGCTACCAAGTATATTTTCTGCCTTTTATCTGCACTACTGCGGGAGAAAAAAACCTGGCTCCACGATACTCAGATTGGTAGAAGCTTTTAGGACTCAATCTGCTGCATAAAGAAAAAGAGAGAGGGAGAAAACAGTTGGTTTTATGTGGCATTACATACATTTGGCTCCATTTTCATATTGATTGTATATATAAAAAAGGGGAAAAGTAAATAAACATGAGGAGGATAATGTCCCAAATTGAGTTTTATCACAAGTGCCTCCTGCTGGGATTTGAGAGCAAAACCTTCCCTCGAGGGGACAGAATAATATCATTTTAGTTATGGCCATATTCTTCATTTGGAACCTCCTCATCAGCATGTCAATGCATGTTATTCACTGCTTGGAGAAACAATAAAATCAAAGGGCCCATCTTCAGAAAGAAACACGCATGTTACCAACGTTTACACTACAGAGATCTTGGCCCTTAATAAAACCTACATCCAGTAGCGAAGTTATCAAATGGAGTTGTGCTCATTTTCTTTTATACGCAATGAAGGGGCACAATATATCTTTACCAGCAGCTGGGAAATTAATGCTACAACTAAAATGACATTCCGCGTCTCAATGAATGATTTCCTGTGGGGTTCGGATAGTGGCTGTGACGAGAAGAGGTGTGATAATGGATCTAAGTCCATAATGCATTTATCCCCAGGTGCACTTGCTCAATCTGTTCGTTGTGCAGCTTTTTTGGGGCTTAGTAGGACTTTTAGAGTTTTATTTTGCTGCACTGAGGCAAATGGTTATGATTCACTTTTAAAAATCTACGAAAGGCAAGGTTTCTGTGCTTGTGAGATTCTGTGGAATGAGATTGGGCTTCTTTGCTGTTTTTCAGAGAAGAAAGAACTGAGATTTTTTTCAACCGTAATGCAAAACAGAGTTGTGTTACCATTTCTTTTTAAGATAGGGAAACTGAGGCACACCACAGTAAACCTTCACAGGCAGAGGCAGGTTGCTAAACCCAGCTTCTTTCCTGTGCCATTCCTCTCTTGTAAGGAGAGCAACACTGCAGGAAACACGTCTTCCTTCACAGCTCAAGTGCAAGTCATTTTTAAGCATGTTTCGTATTAAGGTTTACTTTTATTAATAATTGAAGAAGGGCTAATACATGATTAATAAATATTATAAGCATGTTACAGTCCCAAGTAACATTTTTCAAAGAGGACAGTAAAAGCTCCAGCAGATCCTTTAGGTAGCAGGTTGTATGTCAGGAGTTTACCTCATTAGACTATTCAGTAATCTGTATGAAGGAATTAAGCACTTTTGAAAACAACTCCTTAAAAACAGAATTATAATGCAGTGGATTTGTCTTCTGTGATGAAGGAAAATATACAGGGAGACAGAACACTGTCTTGAAATGAAATATAGAGAATCTTAATAAAATACATCAGGCTGGTGGAATATTATTGAAGATGACTGTGGGGGAAAAAAAAAGATGTCTTCTGGCTTATATTGTCTTTCTTAAAGGGGAAAAAACCCACCTGTTTTGCTTTTCATTTCATTTAAGGAAAATGATGGGGATGCCACTTGATTATTTAGCTCTTCAGTATTATTAGTAACTAACGTTAGTACATTATTATCACAAGGGCATACACACTAGATATCTGCATTGCAAAACTATTACGATATTCTGTTATCAACATTAGCGCTATTTTACATCTGAAAGCCGATATGTGAAATTTCTGGGCAGAGGGAGCTTAGTTTTTTCTGGAAGGCCCTGCACAGGAGCACAGCTATCCACTGCCTCGGAAAACTGCACAGCCCACGTCAAAGCGGCGGTAGTGGGAGAAGAAAATACAAATCCGTTGGCGCCCTGTGTTAACATCTACCTTTGGGTTCGTGTGCTGCTGGGTGCTATAGAGCCATGGGTCTGACACGTCCAACCTGCAGTCTCGGTGCTGGAGATGCAGAGGTCTAGGGCTGGTGGCATGGAGAAGTCACCCATTTCCCCATCAGGTTGCCTTGACCCCAGCATGGGCTGACTCTCTTGGCAGCGAAAACTCCTTTCCTCTGTCTCAAAATCCCCCCCGTGCTTCCCTCTACCCCGCAGGAGGCTTTGTGAAGCTGTTCTTGGCGGGGGGGAGATGCTGAATGGCTCCTTTGGGACTTCCTACCTCCCAAAGTGCCATGGGATTGCTTGGGAAAATACTGGAAAAAGGCAGTATACAGCACAGCTCCCTGCTGCTGTAAGCACGGTCTGAGCCGCACTCCAGAAGGCTGAGTACCTCCGAAAATCCAGGAAAGGGAACAGCTTCTGCTCCTACCCCCAACCCTGTAGGAAAAAAAAAAAAAAAATGTTTTTATGGAAAAAAAAAATACGTGCAATTATCCAACACCAGACAACTTTCCGAATCCAGCCCACCTAAGCTATTTTTCCCCCCCCCCCCCCTCCACGAGCAAAATGAATGCTGCAAGCAGGCACAGTGCTAATGGTCTTTTTTTCACGTCGCTTCCCCTTGCTCCCCTAACTGAAGGCAGAACTGCAGAGACTTCAGGAGACGCTTCATGCTATCACTTCACAGGCTGGAAGGTGACAGCTTCGCCAGGGACTAATGCAGGCCGACATAATTGAATGTGGCCTGCAGCAAAGCAGCTGCCTGGAGCCACTGTTGATTGTAGCTGTCATCAGGTGGAGCTTGCTGCAGTAAAATACGGTCCGGAGGAATGCGGCTCTCGCATGCAGCTCCGTGGTGATAGCTTATTTACTCTTACCCCGCTACAACAGTTTTGTAGTTAATAATTGTCGGTATCACACTGTTGAGTGAGCACAGATGCTCAAGCTCTGAATCATCAATAATCTTCCCGGTAACCTGGCCTCGGAAATTAAGCGCTAGCCCTAATATTCCCATTTTCTGGGTGTATATTGTGTGTTTCAGCATGTCGTCCTCTTTTCTGTTTTTTTTTTATGGAGAACCTTAAATGATTTTAAAGATATTTCCTACGCCTGTTTATTTAACTGTCACAGGATGTGGGAGAAATATAATCTGCTAAATTAGGCATGAAAAACTGTACACAAGGAGAAGGCTCCCTGATTTCTGCCTTGAAAAAGAAGTCACTTTAATTACAAATTCAGATAAAGAAGCAATCACATCTTCCATTTATACAGCTTTTTTCATTTCAAAGGATCTCACCACAATGAACAAGCAATAGGTTTAATCTTTTCTCCTTTATTTGGAGACTGTGAAGTGTAGAAGGAGTATGAGAATATTTCATATGAACAAGACCGCAGGATCTCTCTCCTAGATGCAGTAAGTAATGTGTATATCTCAGATAACACTGATCTTTGCTACCTAAATCCTGCCTAAACTCTTAGTGGAAACCTATGCAAGTCCCAGGATAAACTTGGTCTATATTTTTGATTCCTACTATTTATAAGCTATTTAGAACACATGATAAACTCTGTATACTACATTTAAATTTAGTATACTAAATATAGTATATACAGTACCAAATGCCAAATATAATATATATTTAGTATATCATCTTTAAATTTAAATATAAAATACAAACCTTGGTCTGTATTAAATATACAGAACAAGGAAGAAGCTCCTGTAGCTCTTGAATTATTATGCGGTTGTGCTGATAATATATTACTCTAGTTAAGTTTAAGAAGCATCATTTTACTTTAAATACTTGTCATTTGCATTTTAAAAATAAATCCTATTGGTGTCACTGGCATTTAGACACCCAGTGCTTCCACATCAGTTGGCAGCTAAGGAGGTGCAGAGCTGCAGGTACATCAAAGAACTCAAAGTGAGTTGATTAAAAAAAAAAAAAGAAGTAGAAGAAGGGATATTGGAGAAAAGATATGAAAAAAAGAATTGTCAGCCTACGTCTGCTGGGTGTTTGTACCTGCTTGCCTTCCTAGGAAATTAACTTGCTGGGGATGATGGCAAGGGGGTTGGCTACATCCGCATGGCAACATTGCACACGTGTTCCTTGCTGGGACCCGGGAGCGGTGCATCTCTTTGGATGTCTTCGTGAGGTTCTGTCTAGCCTGTAGCACCTGGGCCGGCCCAAGTGCAGGCTCAGGAGGTTCCAAAAGGCTCTACAAAGTGAAGTTTAACTTACAGAGAACTCTTCCTGAGCAGCTTTTTTGGGTCTTATTTGGGTTTTGATTACTTTGGTTTTGCACTCAGTCCATCTTCTCAGCTGTGTTATGGTGGGGGTAAATGAGAGAACAATTAGGCCTGTTACTATAATCATTAATCTTGTTGATTCTAGTTTCCACCCAGGATTACATTATGGATGCTCCTTTGATTTGGTGCTAAAGGAACCGGGAGCAACATTTTGTCCTAGTTCTGAACTTCTCTTACTCTGCTGCAAATTAAGAATAATTCTGGTATGAAATTGGTGTGCAATAAGAAATGTAGCCATTGTGTTTATCCCATCTATGAACCTCCTGAATGAAAGCTGTGGGTCTGACTCTGCTTGTCCTTATGGTGGTTTCACAGCGATGTAACTTTAATGACTTCAGCAGAGTTACTGCTGATAGATACCCTCATGAGTAATCAAAAGCAGAACTGATCGCTCTTACACAGGGCTCTTCTACCGCAGAGAGAAACAAAAGGTATTTCTTTCCAAACCTCAGCTGCTTAGTCGGTTGTGAAATATTTCTTCCCTTCCTTGATAGAAGTGGATTGGCTGTTTATGAAAAGCAAGTATTAATTATACAAGGTTTAGCCACAAACATTTGGTTTTTCTGCTTTTAAATAAACATGTCCCTTCAGCTGGTACCGAGCGTTCTCGGGGAAGGGAAAAGATGCACACTGCAAAATATCACTGTGGGTTAACACAAGTGGTCTGATCGTCTTGTCAGGGATGACTCCATAACTTACCCAAAACACGAGACAGCAATATTCTCATAAACAATAAAAAAATGCATTTTTACTAGGGGATCATGATGTTGGCTCAGCTGTCTGCTTGTATTTAGATTTTGGGAGCTTGCAAGAGGATTAAAACCACTTGTTTCCTTTCTTTCTTTCTTTCTTTCCTTTTTTTTTTTTCCCCTTTTTTTTTTTTTTTTTTTTTTTTTTTTTTTTTTAACTTGTCACTGCAATAAAGTTGGCTGTGGCTCTGGGGAGTCCTCTGTAAAGTACAATGCCCTGGGCTATGGGAGATGGAGCCCTCAATAACTGATATGAAAGGTCCTTAATTAAGCACTTAGCATTTCAAGGCAGTTATCACGGCTAGCCCACAGACCGAGCTGGCAGTCCGTCACCACCGATAGGCCACCTAGATGACTAACGTGAGTTGAGTCGAGTCTTTTGTACTTTAGGCGAGGAGCCCCGAGGCACAGGCTGATCTGGTGACCCTCCCAGATACACTTTCTCTGCCGGAAGGAACTGGATATCGGATGTGACAACACTGCAGACAGGGAACGTGGTTTTTTTTTTTTTTTTCTTTTCCCCCCGAAGAGCAGGGATTGAGGAGAAAGTTAGAATGACAGTGGCACTTTCTTGGCTCTGTGCGTTGGTATGAATATGACCAAACCAAATGAATGAATAATTATGAATGTATTATGAAAACAGAAGGGAAAATCCTGTTGCTGTTGTGCATTCAATTATTTCACCGATTACATACGGCCATTCCGAAGTTAACTAAGAAAGAGACTGCTCGTCCCCCTGTACCGTTCTCCTTCCAGTTCTCTTTGTAATCCTCTGGACACGAGAGCATAAATGTTTCAGGGGAAGTTTATCTTTATATTAAGGAGAGGGGGAAGACTTTTGTGGCATTAAAATGGAAAGGGTTAATGGAATGAACTATAGATTAAATTGTAAAGCAATCAAAGAAAACCAAACACTTTATAGCAGACAACCATCTTCTGGTGTTTGGGTCTGTGTCAAGCCATGGATGTGGAAAATTAAAGCCATACTGAGAAGGGAAATGAACCATGTCTAATACATCCCCAGCAATAAAATGTTTTCACTAGGACTGTAAAACTGTGGCTTACATTAGGAAAAAGAAAATCAAACTATATGTCAATTCCACATCATGGGACATGAAGTGTCCACAAAAATTTATATTACTATTTAGAAGTGTTTCATTCTGGTGTTTTATTGTGATTGGATGCGCCCTTCTCAGTATCTTTTGACTGGTATGAAAATGATTTGAACTACTTTTTTAGCATTTATTTTACATCTATTACCTGTTCTATTACTTTTTATTATTTTATTGTGCTTGTGTAGAGGATTTTGCACAGTTTTCATTATAATGTAACATTAAGTCAATTTATTTGTGTATTACACGCTGTATAATTGCACCTTTTTTTGTGGAACAATTTGGATTTCATTATCCAACAAATCAGCAGTGTTACATTTTGAAAAGCTCTTGTTAGAAATCAAGTGCATTTTCCAACTAAGACAACAGAGGTCAAGTTTGCATCAAAAAGGGAGCAGAAGATTTCTTGCCTAAAACACTTGCACAGATGAAGAAGGTCATGGCGGAAAGAGAAGCACTCATTTCTGTGAGAACATATTTAATTACTGTGGTCCAGATCAATGGAGATCAATATTTGTAAGAAGGGAAATAGTATGGAACAAGGTGGTCTGACATGGAACAAGTTTGAAGGGGAATAGATCAAGGCAAAACCAAACGGGTGCAGGGAACATGTCAAATGTAACAGCATTTTTGTTTAATATTCTTCTGTATCATTCTGTTCCTTAATTTACAAGTGCCATAAAGAGTATAACTAACATAGGCAAAGCAGAGTGTACATCTGTTTGTGCAGATCTGCTTTGCTATCATTTATCAGGCTTAAACCTTTCATAAGAGGTGACATAACAGCAATTGCATCTCTCTCAAAGGTGAACTGACAGCCCCTCTGAAAAAGAAATGCAAAATAACATTTTAAATAACACACCAAGAATGAGAATAGATGTGAAGATACAAACCTTCACCTCTTTTTATTCTGTGAAAATTGCTACCTGGATCCCTCAGTTCTTCTCTGGTAGTTATTACAGCTTCACTCAGAAAAGTCAAAATTAACAAATGAGTAAATAAATTAGCAGGTTGTACCCTGAAATCCTCATGTTATGAGGAAACCTTTCCACTCTTAGACTTCCAATGTCATTCGACTGTCATGACACAGTGGGACCACCACTTTTCAGAGGGGTATGATTTCACCCCTTCTTTCTCTTGTCTGTTTAGCAAGGCCTTTTTATTGAAAATATTGGATTTACAGGCAGGGATTTATGTATGTGTGTCCGTACAGCGCTGAGCACAACCGATCTACAGGATCACTTGAACTTCCATGATCAGTAAGCCCTCCAGGACTTCTAAAAATGAGGGAAACAATGGAAATAACCTGCTTTAAATGTTGTCAGCTTTTATGTGGAATTGAAATCCCTTGAATCAAAATGGGTGCAGAAAATGAGAAATGGAACGGTATTTTGCAAATGCAATTTTTTTCTCATATTGGAACTATTTTGCTGTTGATGGATTTATTCCTCTAAAATATTGTTCTGACAGACCTTATGCTCTGTACTGAAATTCCTTAAGGAAGATGTGAGTAAAAGCAAAACAGATTTGGATGCTTTTTCAAATGTAACACTTTTTCAACAAATTGTCAAGTTCACTCTTGAGCTGTGGTTTAAAGTCTTCACCTGCTTCATGGTAGCAGATGAATCAGGAAAAAAAAGCTGAGTATTTCAATTACTAATAACGCCTTTTAACTCAGTCCTTTAATTAACTTTTCCATCACAACTGGCTCAGAAGCTCTACTACAGAAAACCTGGTTTACTTCAGCCTCCCTCCCCAACCACACACCAAATCTCAATGTATGTTTCAACACCTCTTAAAGGTTAAACAAAGGACTGAGGACTACAGCAGAACACTGCAGACTCACTGCCCAATAATAAATATTTTTTTCATTTCTAATGCCTGTAATTCAGACTCTGGACTGTTTTGGGTGTGTGTATGTGCTGTATGTTTGAATACTCTAACATATAATTCTCCAATATTAAAAGATTCACATATTTAACACCCCAAATTCTTGAGTTGATTTGAACAGCTAGACAGATGTAGTTTTTCACATTTCATGAGACTGATTCTAGGGAAGCGATCATCCCCCTGTACTCAGCACTGGTGAGGCTGCACCTCGAGTACTGTGTTCAGTTTTGGGCCCCTCATGACAAGAAAGACATGGAGGGGCTGGAGCGTGTCCAGAGAAGGGCAACGAAGCTGGTGAGGGGCCTGGAGCACAAGTCTATGAGGAGCGGCTGAGGGACCTGGGGTTGTTCAGCCTGGAGAAAAGGAGGCTGAGGGGAGACCTGATCGCTCTCTACAACTACCCGAAAGGAGGCTGTAGTGAGGTGGGGGTCGGTCCCTTCTCCCAAGTAACAAGCGACAGGACGAGAGGAAATGGCCTCAAGTTGCACCAGGGGAGGTTTAGACTGGATATTAGGAAAACTTTCTTCACCAAAAAGTGTTGTCAAGCACTGGAAGAGGCTGCCCAGGGAAGTGGTTGAGTCACCATCCCTGGAGGTGTTTAAAAGAGCTGTAGATGTGGTGCTTAGGGACATGGTTTAGTGGTGGACTTGACAGTGTTAGGTTAACAGTTAGACTCAATGATCTTAAAGGTCTTTTCCAACCTAAATGATCCTATGATTCTATGAAAATGGATTTTCCCCCCTTCTTTAATGTTTTGCTTTATTTTCAGTGAGTATTAACATCTTTTATGGGCTGACATGAGCTCAACAGCATACACACACAACTATGTTCCATACCAAATTCCGGTACAATGTTAATAAATGCTTGTACTTGGGTCTGAAAAAAATATCCAACTCCTGTTTCCAGACAGAGATCAGTGAAAACCTTTATTTCTTTATAGTAGATGGTCACACACAATAATCAGTGGAGTAATGAACTCCATCACTTCAAAACATATTGTCAGAAACCAAGTTGAGCAGCTGAGTGGGTGATGATCCCGTGTGAAGTGTTTTGTCTCAGTTCCTCAGTTTCCCACAGACTTATTGAGTGGGTCATTTAAGCCATTGAAAGCCAGAGCTTCAAAAGATTTTTAGATATTTAACAATCAATAACCCTGAGGATTTTGACTTTTTCCTTTCCTTAGCTCAATTTCCACATGTAAAAGGGCAATGGAGCTTTTCTGTGACTGCTGTTGAATAGCCATAATTTTTGAAGTTCAACTGTGATCCTAAAGAATGTGAACCTTTTTTTTTTTTTTTTTTGAGAGCAAAGCCTGAACAAGTATCACCTCCATTCAGTAGCAAATTGCCTATGTCCACTCAGAGTGATAAAAACGTGCCAGCATATGAGTTTTCAGTAAGCTCTTTTCTAAAAGGAAAAAGACAAGCATGGCAGCATAGTACAAGCACAAAGGAAATTGCTTCAAAATTAATTATTGTTCTTATTTTTAACTCATTCAAATTCTGTAACAAAATCTTGCTCCTGTTAAATTCACAGCAAACGTTCCCTAAGTCTCATAGAGGGTTTAATTGATTCTGATCAATAGGAACAACCCAGAACCTCAGAAGAGAGGAGCAATTTGCCAAAAATGTTATAGAAGAGGGAGATCAGAGCCAACATTTTCAGTACAGAGTGGATAGTCTAGCAGATCTAGCTATTTCCAGAGTGTTTAACTTTAGGCACTCAGACTGAAAATATTTACTTTAGTATTAATGGCAAACTATTAAAGCTTTGCAGTTAATGATTTGCTTTTATGATTGCTTTTAATCATGTACAGGTGACATTTAGTGAAGTGCCTGGACAAAGGTATGTGAAAATATTACAACAATATATAAAAAGGAATTTCTTGTATATTTTTATCTGACATATGGGTTTATCTTCATTTTTAAAAACTTTACTATTATTACTTATAAGAACTTAATATGCTAACACTTTATAGCAAAGCAAGTAGGACTAATTAAATTTTTATCTATACATTTTTATATTTATAAGTTGAATTTATATTTTACAACAAATTGGATGACATTTCTGTCTTTTACAACATCCTTCATGTTACAATCTCAAATTCTGAAACCATTTTCTTAATTAAAACACAAATGCCATCATGCACAGAACAAGCGTATGTGACATCAGAAAAACCAAGTACAAGATCAGAATATTGGACTGCAAAGGACCGGTTGTTTCATCCCCTAAAGAAATGGGCAATCATAGAATAGGTCTCTCGTTTAGAATAAGCCACAATGTTAGCTATGCACCCTATCATACACTGTTAGCCATAAGACACTTCCTCGTACCTTATGGCAAGTAGGAGGTATTTGTTATACAGATTGCTGTGCATGACCAAAATTTTCAGCCATAACGACAAAGTGAACAGGGGAGAGCAAGAACATTACCAAAAGCCAGTAACTCTACAATAGCAGGGAATTTGTTCATTAAAATTGTGTGATAATCCTAAGAAACATGACATGCCGTGGGCTAAAAGAAGACACTTCCCTCCTGCCTGCAAATAATATATCATAGAATAAAATAAAATGAAAAATGAAAATTTTCCAGTGTGACCAATGGAAAAAATTGTTTTAGCATTCCAAGTATAAGAATAAATTTTAACCTGAACCTCTAAATGGGAGACACAAACTAGGCACACGATAATAAAATGAGACAAGGAAGTATCCTTCCTAATTCCTGGCTCCAGCACTGCACAGAAATGTGAAAATGCCCTAAACTGACAAAACTTGGCATTTCTCAGTTGTTGTCAAAGTAACAGTTCTGTCATATAACAGCTCCTGGAAAGTGCAACCACCTTGATTTTTTTAATAATCTTGGTTCATGAAGTATTCCTGTTGATTTCTCCACACCTTGAGTAGGTATTTATGACGATAAATGCTCAGACTCTTTAATGGCCATTTGTACTAGATGCACTGGAGTTACCCCAGAGATCTCCCATTATCTTTACCAGTATTTTTTCTTCCATGTTGATCCATTTCTGCTCTATATTTATCTCAGAAAAGCATCTTGAGTCCCAAAGAAGTGTTTGATAATAAGAATTCATAAGCAATGACTTATGCATAAGCAACGACCTATTTACATGCAATTGATTCTGTGGGGAGAAGAAAACTGAACTTAAGATGACAAACTGCACGACACATTGAAGACCCATTTAATTTACATACCTAAGCTGTGGATGGTTTCTGCACGTTGAAATTCAGTTTGTCGCCTCTTTACTGTCTATTGTCCCCTTCTAGGAAACAACTGTGATGGAAAAGTCCTTAACTGGACAATCCTGATCTAGTAAATCAGAAAAGCCTTCCTTCATATGACTCCTTCATTCTTTCCCTAGGCAGGTCATCTGCAGTGGAGTAGGATTTTATTGGTATTTATGTGTAAAAAAAAAAGTATATGAAAAAATGTTTCCAAGTGAACACAAAAGTGAAGGTTAGGCTGGGTGTACTGGACTGTATTTGGTTAGAAGTTCAGGTGCGCCTGTAGCAGCAACAAAATCAACAAAACCCATTTTTCTTCTGCCCCATATTCCCCAGTTTCTCATTAGTTGGTTACAAGTGTTGCTGAAGGGGAAAAGGAAAAAAGCCCAAAACTGCTATCGCAAATGAAATTAGTGTAGTGAAGGCTCAAATAAAGAACAAGTAGGTTTTCTCAATGCAGGGGTTTATAATTATAATTATTTTATTTTATTTTATTGTTTGCTGGGGAGAGTCAGAGTTTCGAACAGTACTGGCACGTAGCTATTTCCTCTCTTGTGAGAAAGATGGGAGATGACATGTCAGTGCAATTCTTTGTCAGAAATATACATCTGCATGAAGAGAGTAGAGTTAAAAATTTAATCTGCAAAGCTATTTAGAGAGTGGATAGGCCTTGACAGGCCTCCCAAATGTATTAAAAGAACAAGAACAGCAGAGTTATGGAAAAAAAAAGCTGTTGCAAGCAAACAGAATGAAACTAAGCTTTCTTGACAGAATCAGTTTGCCAAATGACTTTAAAATTGCACTATGTCTTGTAGTTTTTTCTTAAATAGATTTTAATTTAAATGTGTAAAGCAGAAGAAACTTGCTTAACTTCAGAGACCTGCACAGCTTTTCCTTAAAAAGAGAAAAGAAAAGGAACCTCACACTGATGTTTAGTCAGGTCATGAGGCTGATGAAGGAAGGATGGGTGGTGTTGGGGTTGAGCAGTGGCTCAGGACTCCGGAGAGCCGGCTTCAGTTCCTGCCTATACACAGACTTTGTGTGTGACTTCATACCAGTTATTTGATCTTACTGGACCCTTTTTTGCAAGCATCGAAACAATATTCTGAGATCTGGGTTCCTGTGTCACTGAAGTGCACGTGGAAACGCTACCGTCTTTATGATATGCTTCCCTGCCTGTGAAATGAAGACATGCTACTTTTTTTATTGGGCTTTTCTGTATATATAACAAGCCTTTGAGTCAGGGCAGCTAAATTTAGGTGGTAGTCATCTTGCCTAAATAATATCGTGTAAAAGTTAGACATTTATTCCAAATCAGTCTTGACTTTTTCTGCAGTCAAGAGTCAGGCATCTCCAGAGACCGATTCATTCTATTTTAGATATGCCTATTAGAATAGGATGAATCACACTCTGAAAAGCCCTTTCTTTCTCCATTGCCTGTAGAAGAAATATCGATGACTGATGCAGACTTTCACATGGCTAAACCCAGGAATCTTTTACATAGCTAAAGACAAGCCTATTGTCCGTAACAATAGAGTACTCAGTACAAAGAGGTTTCTAAGAGCGGTGTTAAAGTAAACAATACAGACCAGTCAAGTCTTAGATAATTGACAACTGGTTCTGCTCCCTTGAAGACAAACCTATACCTCTCATGTTTACAGCCTAGCACTGCAGAAACCTTTACACAGTTCTGGACATCACATGCTTGATATGATCGTATGGAGTTGCTGGCTGGAAGGGAGCCTTCAGGGCTGTCCTGCAGAAGGGTGTTCGCTTCATGGCATGGACAAAGTAAAGGGCAGTTCCAACAGATGTTGAGTTCCTTGGCTCCTCTTCCTGTGCCGTATACCTGCCTGACAGCATTACTTGAAGCATAAGATTTCAAGTACTGAGGAAAAAAGCACTTCACAGTTGTAATTAGAGCAACTCCAGCCACATGTAACTACTGACCATGAAAAATGAAGTCCATATGCTGCTGAATGACCTCAGGAGACCTTTCATAAAACATTTGGTTGATATGAAACTATATCGCTTTCAAAGTAGTGTGTAGGTTTAAAAAAAAAACAAGTCCAAAGTTAAATTCTGGATGAAATGGAACATTCTTCTGCTCAAACAATTCTCTTTCTCAGGAGACAGTGGGAGAGCAACCTGGATGTGGTAGGTTCTACTCACCAGTTATTGCCACACCTTGGAAGCCTCTGAGAGAATTCTGGGATGGGGAGGTATAGAAACCCACAGAGAACAGAATTAAAGTTTGCATAAATTTGTGCGGCATTCCACACAGGTGAACCCACAGGCGTACAAGTGGACTCAATGAAGCTGACAAGATTTCATTATAAATTTTAAACTATTTTCTTTTTTCATATAATTAAAGAATGCTCCGTTCAAGGCTTTATTTCAGTATAAAGCAATCAGTCATGAAGATTATTACAATATATTTGCTCTTTTCCCAGGTTTACCTGAATTCCTAGTTTAAGCTATGAGTACAGATGGCTCACATATTTCACACAATACTGATGGTTCCTGTTCTCTTGTAGGTTGATTCTACTTGTGACAGGGAGGTGTTGGAGTAGCATCTAGAGTTACAGAATCTAACCTGATCCTCTCCATAATGGAAACTAAAGATATAGAAATGTCCCAATAGGTTTTGAATTGGACATTAAATATTTCATAGAATAATGCACTGCCATTATTTAGATAAGTTGGCTCAATGTTTGCTTAACTATGAAAAGTACATTTTCTGTTCCTTGTTTACTACTTGTTGGTAGAACCCATTTTGACTCCTGTTCCTATTAGGGATGGCTATATTTTGAGTTCTTGCATGGAGCTGATTGAAAGAAGAATTTCTGGTCACCTCTGTCTGTGGAAGTGGCTGTTCATGGGCAAATGTTTAGTTTTCTCTCCTGCTAAGCATCCTGTATGTCAAGAAAAATAAAGGAAGCAGTTGCCCCTGTGGTTTTCTTAACATGCAGGAAGAGTAGAGGGCTTGAGTGAAATAGGAGTTCCACATCCACTAATGTAGTAGATTAAGATCAGATGACTGGGAAATGGCAAAAATTAATCAGAAGGTGATAGAATTTGTATAGAGTTCTGCTCATTAGCGAACAACATGACAGACTTGGACTTGTGGACAACATTGAGTGATTTACACTTTAACTTTGAGTAAGCCTCTAAGCTGTGATTTCTTTTTTTGTGTGTTCTTTCTTTCTATCATTCTTTCTCATTTTCTTCTTTTCTTAAAGAATGGTAATGAGTTTTTTACCACCACGGCTTCCACCAAGTGCCAGTTCAGCCACAGTATTTACAGATTTTGAACCAGTCAAGCTCAGTTAGTGAAGTGCTTGAGGAAAACATTGTCTTTTTATGCTTTATTGCTGTGGCTTTTGATTCATGGATTAGGGGGTCATAAGCAGGTCTCATTGACAGGAAGAATAGGTCTACAAAGAAAGAAAAAATGAAACATCACTTTTTCATTCCCTAACTCATATTTTGCTAATATTGAAATCTTTGATACTGATAAAAAGGCTGAGGGAAGAAGGGGGAAGGCGTATATCTATTTTCTTTTCCATTATCATTCTGATCTTATCTATTTTTACAAATATTTACACTATATTCAAATACTGCATTTTAGTCATGCAGACCATTTTAGTGCAATGTAATAACTACTTAATGTTTTAATATAACACAATAGCCCAAATGAAGTGTTTGGAAATGAAATGAATAAAAACATTTTCACTCTTTAACAATGAACTGTTTAATATCCCTTAATAACATTTTTACTTTAAAGACTTGTTTTTTTTGATTTAGATACAGCTTCAGCCTGTATTCTGACTTAGAACATCTTTCTTTTCCGAATGTCCAAACTACCTAGAGGATATATTTAGTTTCCTGCACTACTGCGATACCATAGCAGAGTCAAAATTACAAGAATACATTGTATAAAAATAATACCAAGATTCCCTGAAGAGAAGGGTAGGGGAAACTAAATGGATTACATAAGCGAGGGGAGAATAGAGAAGGTGGAGTAATTGGGAAGAAAATGCAGAGACCTGCGCCTTAACTATAAGTGACAGAAATGCAGAGAGTATTGTTTGTGGTTATTACAAGGAAATAGAGATTTAAAGGAAAAGCTGGAGGGATTGTGTATGTGATACATCTTGGAAACCACTGGAACCCCTGGATTTTGTGTCTAAATATAATAATCAGAAGACATAGAGACTTTATTCTTTATCTTCAGCATGGTGCTGGCTAAATTTTTAATTTCTTGGAGACAAGGTTTTCTTAGGTAACTTCAGAAATACACTCTCTCTCTTAGCCTGTAATTTAACAGCCGAGGTTGCTAAGAAGTCACTGTTAGATGATTTTTTTGCCTCTAGAGGGTGGTTCGTCTCATCCTAAAACAAAAAAATCCAAAGTATATCAGGTGATTCACAGTTGGAAGCACCTATTTGTTTCCTTTGAGCATAAAGGAGCTTTGGGTGATGATACCTGACCTAGACATATGATTCAGTTGAACTGAATTGTGTCCTTTATTTCACACTAAATCCTGTCCCAGATGTGTACAGCTAAGGCCAATGACTTCTAGTTATTGTGACCTTATGCCTCTCTTCTTTAAATTGGAAAATAAGATAATATTGTCTCACCAAGAGAGTTTTTTAAGGATCCTCACTTAAACACAGCAGCACTGCAGCTATTGGAAGCATGATGTCATGTCAAGGAGTCTTATCCCCTTCTAGGAATATGTATGTGTACATATTTATGCATCTAGGAATAAATATGTATACATATTCCTAGATGTGTAAATAAACAACAAAGTTTTAAGAAAAACTTGCTTTGGAATAGATAACCTATTTCATTATCAAGGACCTATAACTGAATATACTTAAGATGAAAAGAAAAAGGAAATAGCCGAAATATTAATGCACAGAGCATTAATACAAACAAGAACTTTGAGAAAAGGGGCCTGCCTTTGATTTTAAATGTTTCCTAGGTATCAATCTATCAGCTGTTACTACTTTTATACAGAGCTAGAATGCTGATTATGGTACTACAGCAGCAGAAGTGGAAGGGATTTTTAGTTCTTCTCATATCGAACTGCTCGGTAATCTACTGGATCTAGCTGTTGTGCATTCATCCCATCTTTATTTGTCCAAATTTTTCTTTGCTTTTTTTAATGACAAAATCCAGAAGCGGAAGTACAGCAGGGTATGGGAACCAGACAGGATATTGTAGTAAAATGTAGTAACTCAAAGTGCAATTTAGACAGTCTATTTTAATAGAAGTTTTGCAGAAATCTGAAGTAGTGGAAGCTGTTAGAAAGTCTTCAGATAATAAATTATTCTTCAAAAAGTAGCATCAGATCTTGATGAGAGTTTGAATAAGTTAATCTTTGAAAGTATATCACTAAAACCATGCAAAAATGATGATGACCGATTTTAAGTAGCACCATCTACAAATAAACCGTCTGCCTCCCATTCTATCCACCCAATCCATTGACCAAGCTTATGCCTCTCTAAGAGACCTAAAGTTATTATAAATCATGTTTGCCTGGATGCAACATTTCATGCTTATAGAAACTCATACCCTGAATGCCTTTGTAAGACTTCAGGATGTAAAATATCCTCAGGCCTTAGTTCCTATTGAGGAGTAATAATGTATCCCTTGCATTTAGAAGCCTATGAAGGGCATAATTTTTATTCCCAGTCTTAGCCTTTAGGTGTCAGATTAATAGGGTGTAGAAGATTTAAAAGTAGCATCCTGAGGCCCTGAAAGCAGGATTCATCTAACCTAATTTTAGCCATCTAAAATTTAGTGGCTCAGTTTAATAGCCCACACATGCTGTGGTTCCTAGTGCCGTCTGAGACTTCGAGTTGCAGCTGGAGTCCAGGTGGAGTACTTTAGGGTATCCCAAATGGCACTAAATGCTTCTGTTTAATCAGCTGACTACTCAGTGTCTACTTCATATTAATTACCTAGGATATGATTCAGTTCAAGATTAACGCTCCTAAATTTACATGTTCGCAACATAGGTGCTTGCATAGGTACTGCACGCCTAAGCTCCTGTTGTGCATAATGGGAATTTAGCCAATATAGTTCAGTTGCCTAAAAATGTTCACCTAGTGCCATTTGAAATGACGGAGGTTATCCCCCACGATCTTGTTTTCCCACATCATTGCTCTCCTGTAGGTCCCGTACTACACCCACCCTGACTATGCAGATGTCTCAGATACCCCAGGGCAACTCTGATGTGGTTATGCAAGTGAAGCAATCTTCAAGAGGTCCTTGGGAGCTTTTCTGCTGCTTAAATGGAGATGGCTATTGACTGAAAAGGGAGCTTAGTCACGTAGGGAGTAATTCATGTGACTAGCATCACTTGATATAACACAGGATTTATGGGACTTGTACTTTTCTAGAGCTAGACCTCAGTTTCTTCATACATGATGATTTCCTGGCCTCTCTTTATGCCTTGCTGAGTGCCCATGATCAGGATTAGTTAAAAAGAGTAAACTTGATTTTTTTTCTTTTTTTTCTTTCAGAGATGTTCAAATGTATGTTTTCACCAATGTTTGCAGACAACAACATGTGCTCTTCTTTCTCTGTGTCATACAAGATCATGTTTTAAAAGGTGTTTAGTAACATTGCCATGTCACTGCTCTTGAGCAAAAATCTTGGGAATCTGTTTAGTCACACCTGGAAATCAAAGAGGGTGACTTAATCAAGATTTACCTTTTATTACTATTCCTTGCTAATAACAAGTAAACTCATCTACTGCAGATCCTCCTTCCATATCTAATCTAAAAATGTCAGAAAAAAAAATCTGTAAGAACTTATGTTGAGTAGAACCATGCACGAAAGGAAAAGCAAAATTACAAACAGAGGTAAGATTGTTGAAATGGGATAGGAAGAAGCTCAAGTATTCAGGAGGGAAAATGACAGCATAGAACAGCATAAAATGATAAAGGAAAAGATAGAAAACCACCCAGGAACATCAAGAAGGCTGACTGTTTTACCCTCTGACTGATCAGTCTGGGTGTCTTACCGGTGGTGGTGAGCATACCAATACTTAGAATAGCAACTCATTGCTCTCAGCTATCTTCGCTGTTTATTTAAGCAATGGATAACTGCTTTTTACTTTTAAGCTGTGTATATACCTGTATATTTATATATTTCTTTGCACACAGGTAAAGGTGGCAAAAGAAAGTGACCCAGAGAAGGAGGGTTACAACAGAGACTTTACTGATGCTTCACTAAGAAGTTGCATAGGCTCTCGCCTACTCTCCCTTCCTCTCCCTGCTTGGATGTACAGCTCATGTATAACTGTGTTTAAATGCTGGCACGTGTCCAAACACGTATGATGCTTGGTGAATTGGTGCCCAAGTAGTTACAACCAATTGGACTGCTAAAGGGGAAAGAAGTAAATCAATAAATACAGTCTCCTAACCCTCTGGCTCTCAGTACTCTGTCAGTGCATTTAAGGCAGATATTCAAAGAAAGGATTTCAAGGAATCAGCTGTGCTGCTACCTACATTTTTCAGAGTCACTCTGCTCTTTCAAGAAGCTCATTGGCAAGGTTTGGGATCTTTCTAGGGAAGTCATCATGCAGGAGAAGTTATTTTCTAGGGGTAGCAGACAGGAAATGCTAATGGGAAGCATATGTTACAATTTCAAACCTCACAGACAAATACTGAAACTTTAACAGATGTTTTGGTATTTCTATGAGATGTTTCTTTGGACTGTCCTCAATTCTCTCTACTGAAGATTGAATCCAAGATATTTCTTTCATAACGTGTATTCAAAACACAGCTGAAAGAACTTATTCCGCTGCTTTCTCTACCTAGAAGATGAAATATTGTGTCCAAGAAGTAAGAGATCCATTTTTCTTTCCTCCTCTGCCCATTTTTCTAACATTGTCTAACTAACCAATGACTAACAACCTCTTTTGGAGGCGATTCCTCAGCTTTTCTAGCAAAGCCATTCTACTTGTCACAAAAGAATTAAGGAATAACTGAGACAAAGAGAAGGCTTAAGGAAGATGCTAGCTCTCTATATTTGTTCAGGGACTTGGCTGGGATAGGGAGAGGAAAAAGTGTTTAAATTAACCCCTTTAATTTTGCCTGAACTTCATTAGGGAGTTTTGAGATGACTGCACAAGAAGTTTGAATGCCTGGAAGTGGTTAGGGACAGTAAATTTACAGACTGTACAGCTGGATCACAGGAAATAAAGGGAGACGACCTGCAGGCTGCTGTACTTTAAGAGAGCACACTTGCCCATTGAACACCACTTTGTGATCCTGGAGGAACTGGGTGCAAGAGCTGGGTGCCCAAGGAGACCTGGTATGTTGAGACTGAAGCCTTTCAGAGCAGTTCCAGATCCTAAATGTGAAGTGTCTGAGAAACTTCAATAAATGGAGAGAGGATCTGATAATAGATTTAGATTTAGGTGCCCAAATTTTGTCGGTATCTCACCAACATCTGTCGGCCTCTGTGCTTTACTCACGGACCAGGTCACTGTCTGTGCTTATCTACTGTGAAAGTGAAGTAGAACAATAAAACAATCAGAGAAAAAAAGGACCAGATAAGCAATTCAGAGTAAAAAGCACATTAATCTGTGTGTGTGCGTGTGTGTGCATGGGTTATTCACAAACAGACTGAAATTTTCAGCAAATCTTTGTGCTTTGTTATTTATGCTGGCTGATGGATCAGCTAAGTCATGAGATCCTTACTGAGATGATCTGATGTTTGTAGAATGTTTCTGTTTCGTCCAAGCATTTTGCTTTTTAATGCTGTGATTAAACACCTTCAGGTTCAAACCCAACATTTTAGCATTTTCTCAGCCCAGGGGACAATCTGTGTTGAGGGAATGGATTTGTGTCTTCTGATGGACTATGCAGAAGGTTTTTGAATATCTTATTGATTTGGGTAACTGTGACCAAGTTTTCCAGACCAAGAAGTAAACATGACGTTTTTTAATTCAAGAACTCCTAAATTCAGTTTTCATAGGTGATCCTAAGAAGGGATAACTACGGATACTTAAACATAGATGACTCTCCCTACAAGACAAAGACTAAATAATAACGACACACTTTGAGGCAGTGAGGAACAACGGAAAGAAAGAAAATGTTTGACCAACTGGATATCATAGATGTTTTTCCTGCCCACTGGATCAGCTCTCCCAAGAACATGACATTGGTCACCAAGTCCAGCTCCTTGCTATCACAGTCCATCATATCATTCAAACTTGGTCAAGCTTCTACCTAAAAAGGAACAGTAATTTTGTTCTCATTTAATCTCATTTTGTCTCTCTTTGCGAATGCTTTTCCTGCATCTCCTTGGCCTAATAATTAGAATCTGCTGATAAGTTCAGATCTTGGTCAGCTTCTACATTTAGGGTTTAAATCTGATGCAGTCCTAGAAGAATCAATTCACTGAAGTGCAAGGGTACAAGTACTGCTTTATTATATCAGGTACTTACAGATCCCCTGATGTTCCTTACTACATTGCCTCTGAACACAAGCTAAGGGATTGTATTAAAAACTTTAATGCCCCTAAAGTTAGATTCAGAATCTCCACTGATTCATATATGCAAAAATTGCTAATTACTTTAAGCCTAAAGCCAAGACCAGAGTTTTCTAAATCTTTCATAATGCACTTAACTGTAACGTAACCACTCATATCCAGTCATGTGTTGATGTAAATTTATCCACTACCTTTTCTGCTTCCTTTTTTCCATGGCTTGAGACAGACTATATCCCAAGCCTGTCCAAAATATTAAAGCTAACTCTATGCAACATTTTTATGTATTTAAACATTTAATAAAAGGTAAGTTATGCCAATTTTTAAAATATTCATTAGTGTATGTCTGTAATTAAAAGAATATTTTGGTTTGGATTTATTTAGTTACTTTTTTTTTTTTCCATGTTAGCTTTGAGAAAACAGGTCACCTCTGCAGATAGATTGCAGCAAATCTGATTTATGGTCAAACCCTACAGAAAAGGAATCCCTATGAAATATTCACTTTGATTCAACTGCAGAGGGAAAACGTAAAAATAGAGAAAGCTCATGACATGATATATGAAAATAATGCATTCTGCTGTATATGAAAAATGAGGGGATCCGGCAGCATCAATGATTCATCCTCTGCTAATACAAATTCAAAGTAGAGGAAATGCTGGATTTTGTAAAACAACAGTCTGACAAGAGTTAAGCTGCCAACTATTGTTTCAGATCAACATTTCCGGAAAAATGGGAGGATGATTATTGTGTTTTCACCTGCTGCAGCTTCCTAGAACACTATTAGCCTGCACAAAGGGGTTTCTATCTAGTTTGTACCATCCACAGACGTATTAAGATTGCGAACAGCTGGTGAACTGTTTTGCTACTGTTTTCAGTGCATGTCACTCTTTTTTTTTCAAAGCATATCCTGTCCTATTATGCTGACAAAATTTTCTTCGTCAACACGTTGGGTCAGCTACTCAGCTGGTGTAAATCAGCATAGCTTCACCGAAGCCAACAGAATGATGTGGATTTACACCAGCTGGGAATCTTGCCCGTAGATCCTAAGACAAGCAAATAATTCACAGTGAATTATTTATAGGGTGAGTTTCACATGATTTTCTGTTTATGAAAATCTTTGATTTATTCTGCATTCTATGCAAAATTGCTTCAGAAGATTTCCTTTGGCAAAGAATCCTTTGGGCTGCAGATGTCTCCGTTTGCAGGTGATGGGTACATTGTTCATACTAAGTTGATGTAAGATTGGGTAAAGACACATGAGTTTCTCAGACTATTGCAGACCACTTCCTCTTGTACTTGCTCTTGGTGATACAACCATTTAAAAAAATAATGTTAATATTATTTAGTGTTTTATTTTACTTTCTTGAATTTAAGATCCAGAACCATGGAGGATGTTCTGTCATACAATTCATTGGTAACAATAATTCCTTGACCACAGTGGACTATCCCCTGAAATTTATGATTATGACCACATAGATTTATGTATGTCCCCAGCTAGGTGGTAGAATGATACAGTGGACTGGGTACAAGATAATTCTGGAATCCCTTCCTGACTTGCAGAGACCCTTCTTACCTGCTCAAGAAAGTCACTGTAGCTTCTCTATACCACATTTTACCTATCTGTAAAATTTTGGAGTAATTAACATTTTTTTAGGTTTCCAAAAGCTGGGCATTTAGTGTCGTAAAACCAAGAGGATTTCTGTACACTTCATAGATAACTTATCCCACCCACTTTAGACGTGTTGTGGAATATGGTGGAGTTACCTAACTCTTTCCACGAGGAACTCCTTCTTCAGCTGCTCTGAAACATTCATACCCTTACACTATTTGGGCTGAAAATATAATACACCTTTTTTTTTTTTTCTGAAATCTAAACAAAATAAATATTGTTCATTATGAAAGTGCAAATAAATTAGCATTTGTGTGCTTTTAATGTACTTCCCTTTTTCTCTGAGGAACAGACACTGGCACTTTTTAATTTTAGCTTAAATTGCTGAATATTGCCACAGAGTTAGCCCATTGTTTTGAGACGTTGCTTCTTCTGTCCCAGTGACAATACATCCCAGTTTAGTTGGGATGAAGCAACTTGACAGTGAATAGTATTCTCAAGACCTTTTCCACAAAGCAACAGTAGACATAGGGTTAGATTCAGTTCCCTAAAATGAGGTGTCTAGTGCCATTTCAAGTGCCCTAGGGCATCCAGCACAGCCCCGTGGGGCTGGCAGATAATACACAGAATCCACAGAAGCCTCAGGACAATAGCTGAAGGTCAGGCACACTACCTTAGGGTGTCTTAAATGGAAGTAGAAACCTGTCTTGAGGCAAATGAATCAAGCTGCTGTAGAGCAGCATTCAATCCTCTTAAAGTCTAATGGCACTTCAGATTCTGTGAAGCATTTTTCTTGACCTCCAGCTGCTGTTCTAGAAAGCTTACATATCCTTCGGCTTCATGCAGACTTCTTGGATACTCTGGAGCATCTTATTCAGAACTAAACACCAACATTTAAATGATGACCCTGTTTATGCATCAACATTCAGCTCCAGATGAAGACAACTAAGTTTCAGTATGCTCATACAGGTATCTAGATGTGCCCTAGGCACCCTAAACTCTTGTTATAGTCACTAGATAACTGGTAAATAGGAGTCAGTTCAGTTGTATACATAGCCACATGTACTGCCATTTGAAATACCCACCAGCTTTCCAGCTCTTGCTTCAGAATAACGCGAGAATCACACAGCGGTGGCATCGCACTTGCCAGATCCATGTAAATGCTTCAAATATCCTAATGTATTTCAGATGATGGTAAATTCTTATATTTTAGCAAACTGACAGCTGAACTGTCCTCCCTTGACTGTACTGACTAGGTTTCCAAAATTCCAGTGAATTTTACACTATGACAAAGTATATAGTGAGAGGTCAATCTGAAAGGCAGAAGGGCACCAATACAACGTGCTTTATCCAAGAGGAAAGTGCATTGATCCAGGATTAGCATGATGATATCATCAGCCTGCTTTCTTTGGACAAGATTGGGAAAGTTTGAGACATTTATTTATGTGCCATTCTTTGTGCGGGATTAATCTCATCCAACCTGAGATGTGTACAGCACAACAGTCTACATCTGAAATGGATGTCTGAATGCCATTTATAATTGAGGAAGAGAAACATACACCTAACTTACATTTTAACTTTCAACATTAGATGAAACTTTTTTCACCATTATTTCCTCCTTTTTAATGACAAAGAGAAGCTGTTTCTTCAGCTGATATATAGTGATTTATCACCAGTTATTCCTAAAATACTGTACTGTTTCCAGTATTCTTACATATGTGATTTTATTCTGAGTTTCAGTGTAAAAAGTACCACTTATCAAAATAAATTTTTTAGGAACATTTCAGCATAAGATTTTTAGGATCATTCACAGCTCCATTTCCAAGATAAGATTCAGAAGTATCTTTGTCCTGAGACCAAAAAGACAAACAAAGGACTTTGAGAAAAACATTAAAAAATGTCACTGTAACATTACCATATTTTTAGATGCTCTGTTAGAGTCCTGCCCCCATGTTAAATATACATAACTCAAGATATTCATTAGTTCTCCTTGCACAAGGGAGTTTTAAATCCAAAATCCATCCTCTGCTGTCCCTTATTCCATTGGAGCAGCATCATTCCATATCACCAGTATAAGAAGTGATACAATTTTTATTTCAATACAGCGTGGTGTCTCCGAGCAGCTTTTATTGTGGGAAGTGGGTTCAGAAGGTAATAATTGTTGTATGCACGGCATGCCAATCTGATCAATAGACTGCTGAAGCATGTGTGGCCGGCTCTGCCCAGCCCCACCATTTGCAACCTAATTAGCAGCTGCTCAGAGATGGGAAACAGGTGCAGATCCGGGCCCAGGCCAGGGAAGTCTGCCTATAATTAACAAGGAAAAAAGGGTCAGATATTGGGAAGAATATCAAATCTTGGTCCACTGGGGCTATCATGCTGGCCTCAAAGGCATAGTCACCTGAGATCTTAGGCATGCTAATGTAAATTATGCAAGCTTTCAAACAACATGGCTGCATAATCAGTTGGCAGGGAAGAAATGACTGGCTGTTTTTGTGTAGTTTAGTCTGAGCGGTTTAAAAAAAAAAAGAAAGGATTTCAATGTTCTCACTGTGTTGCTTTTTTGTTTTGCAAATAACAGTGGTTTGCTGTTGAATAAACAGTGAAGAGAATGCCTGTCTACTGGTAGTAGTAAAATGCAGGCATATTATTTAGCTCTGAGATTTTATTTAATCATCAAACTGAGTGAATACTTAGATATGCAGAAAAAATTGATTCTGAATTAACCAGGATAACCCTGGTTAGCACTTGTATGGGCACCTCATAAGCTGGAAGTTGCAAGCCTTCCTAATATCACTGCTAATTTCTAGCTATATTTGTATAACTTGTGAAGAAGCAAATTACTTCTTTCAGATATTAAAAAGAAAATATTTGATGACTGGTTGATTCTGGCTGTGGTGATGGTACCCAGGGCATCAACCGGGGTTCCAGATCTCATTGGGCTAAGCAGAATATTTACATAAGAGAGAAAGGAAGGCTTTTTACATCAGAGGAAAAAGGTAGGAAACTACCCCAAGGTAGTTAAAATGTATTGATGACTTGACAGAACTTTCTGGATGCCAACAGGTACTTCAAAGGAAGGACTGTTTCCCCATGAGGTAAGGCATAATCCTTCAGTTTGCCCTTTGAAGTTTATCTGATTAACTTCAGTTCTGTAGCAGAACAGAGGCCAATCACATACATTTATACTAATGAGCCCATTACAATACATATCTAATTGAGATGTTATTAATATGTCATTATATACAGACACACACACGTAACAAACTCAGGATCACCTTTACAGCAGTGGGATACAGGGAAACCAAACTAAAAAGAAAAAGGAAGGCAAAGGACTTCTTATTTTCTTCCATTGTCAAACTTCTGCATGTGTCTTCTTTAAATGTATTCTTTTAGCAAAAAAGCAGCCAGAGAGTAATGTTTGTACCTTTTTTTCACTAATCTTTGCAGAATAGATCTTCTGCCTCTTAACATCTTCTTACTTTACCTAAAACTATATTTATTTCATGTGATTTCTCAAAACCACCATGAGAACTGAATTGAAATGTCTAGTCAAGAGGGAGAACCCTTTTTTGAGAAAATCCTTTTTTTGGGGGGGGGAAATAATATCCTGCTGAAAGCAGAAGTATTTTGTAACTAGAAGGGCTCTGAAATCATTCTAGCTATTTGGATTTTTTGGATTTTAGCTCTTTGGTTGTTCAAAGTTCCAGTTCCCAAACATTTGCCAGATTCTGATTTCTTGCTTTGCTTTAACATGGGAAATATTTCTAAGAATTATCATTCCTCAGTATTATTTGTACCATGACAGAATATAAAAGCAGAAATAATGAAAAGAGCATAAGTTTTTTGAAGAGAAAGGATGCTTCTGTGCTTACAAGGCTGACTAGACTTTAATGTTTCTCAAAGCAAATATATTTCCAGGATCTCCAGGTCACTGTGGGAAACGACCTCCTGGGAAGTGTAGGAGATGACCAGCTGACTTACCTGTGCAATAGACAGCCAGTGAGAAGAACCACAAAAGGAACTGGAAGTCAAAGAGCCTCTGAGGATAAGCAACATATCCACACAAGAAGTATTCCTGCAGAGGCTGGAAATCTGCCCATGCCGTGTAAGGAAAGCTGGAGCAAGAGCCCTGGAGGGACCTGGGAGTTTATTACTCTGAGTTTTTATGTATGTGATTAGCTCAAAAAATGGCAGCTCTGTAAAAAGTGGCTTATCCCAGAGATTTGGAGCATGTATGGCCAAGCAGATCTGCTTTGCCAAAGGGGTACCACTGGATATCAGGGTGCACATCCTGCCCTTCTGGTTTCTGTGTCAAAAACTTCAGTGGAATTGACATTTCTTCAAAATTTTTTAGTTCTGATGAATCTGGTAGAAAACTATTTTACTTGGAAATTATTAACTGACTGTACTCAGTCTAGACAAAAGAAACAGTGAAAGGACAGGGAAAAGGGAATATTGTTAGCTTTGATCAACAGATGGGGAACTGAGCCACAGTGGATTTAAAACACGTACCCAAGATCATGTGAGAAATTGAGGCTGAGCTGGAAATGTATGCCAGGACTCTATCCAGTATATTTTTCCCTTCCATTAAAGGCAAAATCCATATAGCTCTAGCTTAAAAGCAAAAAGTAGCAAACAAAATATTACTGGTTTTTGACTCAATCACATTGTGATAACAGAAGAGGCAAGCTTTCTACATCCTTTAAGAAGCTAAACCCCAGATATTAGATTTTAGGGGAAAAAAAAGATATTACAACATTTTATTCACACTTTATTTATTTATTTTTCTTAGGTGATTCTGCCCCTCTACTCCACTCTCGTGAAGCCCCACCTGGAGTACTGCATTCAGCTCTGGGCATCCCAGCATAAAAAGGACACGGACCTGCTCGAGAGGGTCCAGAGGAGGCCACAAACATGATCAAAAGGATGGAGCACCTCTCCTGTGAGGACAGGCTGACACAGTTGGGGTTGTTCAGCCTGGACAAGAGAAGGCTCCAGAAAGACCTTATAGCAGCCTGCCAGTACTTAAAGAAGACCTAAAAGAAAGCTGGAAAGGGACTTTTTACAAGGACATGTAGTGATAGGACAAAGGGTAAAGGAGAAATCTAGGAATAAATTTGCAAACTGCCTCATTTTTGCATGCTGGTCTTGTGATTATACACATAGGTCCAGAAAACAGCTTGGAACAACTGACCAGTTTTTTTTATGATCATTTGCCCAATCTTTCTGTGGTACTACAGAGTATTGAAGGTTAGTGATGCTGCTTAAGAAGCCCGAATGCATCCGTATTTGTTTTTTCTTAAAATAGAACTCTTCTTTATTTCTCTCTCTTTCTTGCCCTCATAGCAGCAATGGCAGGAGCTATGTTGTACCTCTCAGTGGCCCAGACTGCAGTATAATATACAATGTCTGACAAAGCCCCACAAAGTAGAATACAAATAACTCCATATCATACTGGAAAAGGAAAGCAATGTGAAATTTCTTAAATATCAATAACTTCAGCTTCTTGAGTCTTCTGAGGGAAATGATTTCAAGAAAAGAGAGGGAACTTTATATCTGGAGATAATTTGGAGAGAGGAAGTATGACTGTCATTTGAATTTGACAGCCTGAATTCCCAAGACAGGCTTTTTTGATTATTCTTGTTCAAAAATTTCAGTGCTGATTCTAGAACGACACCTTTTATACCTAACATACAAAGTAAAGGAAATATTTATTTATATTCTGCATATGTGAAGTTACATATACACACAGGCACACATTTTCAAATCCCAAGTGACCTGAAGTGATTAATTAATCATTACAGTACCCCTGGGACAGCAATATTATCTCCAATTTAGAAGCAGCAAAATGGATGAAAACAGTTCAAGTGGTTTATTCAAAGAGTAAGAAGCCAGGAGAGTAAAGGAACTAATTATGACTCATTTCTAACTCCTTGTGCAATCTACATATTCCTGTAGGTTACTGAACACAATATTGGAACCCTGCATGCAAACACCCCTGAACTTTGCAATAATTCACATTGAATTGACCTCTAACCCTGTAAGGGTTTATATAAAAAATCCTGGCTGTGCTATCTCATTTTGTAGCACAAACTCAACTAGAGAATAAAAAACTTCAGCATTTATTATTGGGTTATATTTATAACTATACATTTCAGAGTCCCAGTAGATATGTAACACATAGATAATTATTCGTTGCTCTAATGAAAGATATCACCACCCCTTGCTAGCCTTATTTAATATCTGTCTTTAGAGCATCATAGCTAAACTAACCACACTCATGTAATGTAAGGCAGAAAATATAATCAGAGTCATTGGAGTTATGATGATCAAAGGAGATAAGGAAAATCTTGACATTTTTTATATGATTAAACTGAAGGTACCTTTCTAAAATAAAACTCTGTTGCCACAGAATATAGCTCATGCTTCTTAGGAACAGTGATTTTCAGCAGAGTGTCTGGCTCATGGAAGAGCTACTTTCTTCTCTGAAAGTGTATCCCTACAGGGTTTTTTTCTTTCTTTCCCTGCTACTGTCATTAACCCCGTCTAGTCACAATTACAAGCAACAGACAAGGCGATCCAATGCTGAGGCACTAAATTATTGCCAACCCATTTGTACCATCTGCTGCACAAGTGTCTGTTGATGGAAGGGGTGGTGGGGCACCTGGTGACCATGATGTCAAAACAACATTTGTAGAGGAGGCAGGGAACAGCAAAAGGACTGCATAAACAAAGCATTGGAGCAGGCAAGAAACTGAGATTAGCAGGGACTCCAAAGCAAGCACAACTTGTGCTCCTCTGCTTGGCTATTTTGAGAATTCCAATCTCATACATTGCCGTGGCCTTCTCAGAAGTGGGAGCAAAGTTGAATTTTGCCGCTTATAGGTTACGGAAGTGAGGCGGTAGCATTGTTGCTACAGGGAATAGCAGAGAAAAAGCTGAAGAAATAAGGAAGGGAGCTGTGGGGACTCAGGCTTGCTCAGCATCTGGCTGGAGGAATGGGGAAGGAAGGGAGAATTGACTGCTGCTGCTGGGAGGGACGTCTGCTCCCTCCTTCAGAGGCAGGTTGTGTTTCTAGGGCTTGGTGTAGAAATAACTGGCAATGCAATTAAAGATGTTTTTCCATCATCTGTATGTAGCCTGTTTTCCTCTTTTGCTTATATAAAGTAATGTGACACTGCCTATACATGTTTGTTTTCATAAACCACTAATGGAATAAAGCACAAAATGCTCACCCTAAAATCTGCCTGATTCTGTCCTTACTGAATATTCTCTCCCTGCATGTCTCCCTGTGCAACGGACTGTGCTAAGCTCCTAAACTTAAACATCCTCCCATCTCTAGAAAAGCCAGGGTTTTTTTCTGTCTACCAGTTGTTGTGACTGAGTTAATCTCTATTTATCTCTGTAACAATTCTCAGTGTACCTGTTAGCTACCTGCTCAATTTTTTTTCTCCAGAAAACATCAGATCTCTCATATCATGTTCTTCCAGCTTTCATGGCTAACATCACTGAATAAAACTGATTTTTCAATGACTTTTAAACATTTTAAAATAATTTTGTATAAACTCCATACAGGGTGCACTTTCTTTTTCTGTTTCTCTTTCTCTAGTGCACTCTCTCTCGCTTAGTCTCTCTCCGAAGTGACATGGATTTGTAGCACAAACTTTAAGTTGATTTGATTCGGTAAGGTTCATTGCTGGAGGCAATGTTATGCAATAGCTGAAAATCTTACAAATTTTAGATGGTGAATATTCTTTAGTGGTCTTTAAGGCCTTTTTGTGTTTATTTGCATCCATGAATTCCAAGATTTAAGCTTTACATTCTCTAATTAGCTGTCATGGTTTAAGCCCAGCCAGCAACTAAGCACCATGCAGCCGCTCACTCACTTCACCCCCACCTGCTGGGATGGGGGAGAGAATTGGAAGGAAAAAGGTAAAAGGTAAAACTCATGGACTGAGATAAGAACAGTTTAATAGAACAGAAAGGAAGAAACTAATAATGATAATAATAACAATAGTAAAATGACAATAATAATAAAAGGATTGGAATATACAAAACAAGTGATGCACAATGCAATTGCTCACCACTCACCGACCGATGCCCAGTCAGTTCCCGAGCAGCGATCCCTGCCTAGGCCAACTCCCCCAGTTTATATACTGGACATGACGTCACATGGTATGGAATACCCCTTTGGCCAGTTTGGGTCAGCTGCCCTGGCTGTGTCCTCTCCCAACTCCTTGTGCCCCTCCAGCCTTCTTGCTGGCTGGGCGTGAGAAGCTGAAAAATCCTGGACTTAGTATAAACATTAGTTAGCAACAACTGAAAACATCAGTGTGTTATCAACATCCTTCTCATACTGAATCCAAAACAAAACACTATACCAGCTACTAGAAAGAAAATTTACTCTATGGCAGCTGAAACCAGGACATTGGCTTCCTAAAAAGTCTTATTTTTCTTCTTCTCCCTGTTCCTTTCCAAGCAACATTCTGAACACAAACAACAAATACAGATATATGACTTATTAAAAGTGTGATTGTCTTCGTTATTTTCAGGTCTGCTCCACATGTTCAGCTGTAATAATAATTTGCATCTGTGTGTCTAAAATACTGCACAAGAATTGAGTAACACAAATCCTCACACTCCGAGTTAGAAAACAAAAAGCCTATTATGAAGTGAAGTGTCTTACAAGGTATTCATCCATCCTGTAGGAAGGACAGTTTCTCAGGACCACTAGTCCAGATAGTTGGAGAATTCAAGATTTGCAGTTTCCATGAGACAGGGTATCAGGTTTCTTCTGCCATAATAGTATCTCAAAAGTCTCTGCAAATGTTTTCTCTGTTGTGGTCTTTTAATCTTTTTAAAGATTTCTGTGAATGTTCATACTCCTTGGACCATCTTCAGAAGTCTTTCAGAAACAGCTGCATCTCTTGCCTCCAATTTAATGGAATCTTTTCAATCTTTCCCCATTATTACATTTTCTATATGTCTAAGGATCTCCCTAACTTCCCTCTAGACCCACTTGCTACCTTTATGGACATATATTGTCCAGCTGAAGCCAAAGAGTACAGTGAAATTATTTGACTTGGCTTAGAAATCTTATTTATACCTCCCAGCCTGACAGTTTACTCTCTGAAACAGAATGGCAGAGATGAGTTACTCTTCCTGTGGTATGCAGATATTTTTGGAGAAGTGCTGACTGCTCAAACATCTCCCATTCTGCGCCAGCACAATTCAATTTTACTGTGTAACTGTAGAACTTTGCACTTGGGCTTATTCAATGAAATCTATTTGTGATGATAATTTTGACTTCTAATCCTTTCCTCTGGCACGCTTACAGCCCTCTTAACTGAAGTCGCCCACAAAAATTAATAACCCTACTCTCCATTTTGTAATTGAGGTCCCTAATAAGAACATTAAACCATACCTGCTTCACTTCAAGTCCCTATCCCATCATGTTCGAGCTCTTATGCTAGTGGAGCTGGTTCTTGCCCATCAGGTACCTGTGCTGTTCCACATATCAGAGTACAGCCTGTCTCAGCTCTGATTATATTGGTGGGAAACTCAAATGAGAATGTAGCAGTGAGTCATACTCTTTCATGTAGGTTAAAAAGGATGTGCCTGATCTGAAGGAGCCCTTTGGTCTCTACTATATCTTCTAAGTTTCTCTACTATGTGTACACAACTGGCACTTACCATTACTTGGACCAGGAATCTGAGTATACTTCTGAGATATAGCCTAAAAGATTTTACACTAGGGGAGCATTGCAAAGTGATCCTCTATTAAATTTTGCCCTGAGCTGACCTTAGCACATTTCAATGGTAGGATTATGAAACTGGAGAGAAATTATATCAGCTGAGTTTTTCCCAGAGGAAAATTCACTTTCTCTGGCTGAATTTTCTTCTGCTCACTTATTATAAGAATCCAGAATCTGCAAAAATAAAAGCTCATGAACCTTTATTGAATGACTTTATCATTAGAGATGGAACCATGCTACAATAAAAAAAGGACAAACGTTCATGTGAGAGTTGAAAAGCTGTTATGAATCGGTGATAATTAAGTCAACAGTCTGATAAGGATTGGGATTGAAATTTCAGTGTGGTTGAGTTTTAACTCATTCTTTGCCTTTTTCAGGATGGAGTTACATATTTAGGGTTACAAGTGTGGAATGGATAGTTCTTTGTTCCAAGTGTATTTGCAATGCCTTGCAAAAAATGTTGTGTTTGGTTTTTTTTTTTTTATTTGTTTTGGTTTGTTTTGGTTTTTGTTTTTTTTGGGGGGGGTCGGGGTTTTTTTGTTTGTTTTTTTTTTTCTTTTGTTTTGAGTAAGGGAACAAAAATGTTTTTGCAGAACTTGGAAGAGGAATCAGTTTTGAAGGCCTACTTTTCTGTGTTATTTGACTGCATTGTTCTGGCTTCAGACTTTCTGAAGCTTCTAGTTTCTGTGTTCTACAAAAAGTTACTTTTTTATTTTCTTAAATTCTTCTATTGAAAAGTTAACACAAAACAAACAGAAGTTTTAGTTGATCTCATAATAAAGTTTTTTTCTTATAATCAGAAGATGCAATTTCACAATGTCTCCAAATACATCTAGACCCAGGCCTGAGGTAGAAGAAAATACCTGAATAACAGTGATTGATAGAACATTTCCAGATACTGATTTACTGCCTTGGGAGGAAGTCTGTAATGTTCCATAGCAGAAAAAAATTGACAGCCTTATTTTATGACGCAAAACAAGTATGAAAGTTTCGGTGATAATGAAGAGCTGTTAAGCCTTTTCCTGTATATTTTGGAGAAGATATAAATTTAAGATTCTAACCATATCTTTCATTACACATTCAATAGCACTTTTTATCTAGCTGTGTACCTCTCTACCTGTCTTCCTACTGGTGTGGTTTTCAGCCCTTTAGTGCTGGAGTTCATGTAGCTATCCCAGCATCTGCACTCTGTTGAAATATGTGTGACTCTAATTTGCCTACACAATGACCTACTTTAGTTTCTTCTGGAAAAATTAGTTTTTGTTTTTCAAGCTGAGCCATGGTGTGTTTCAGCTCTATTTGTCAAACAGAGGTTGTTTTCTATCCAAGAGGGAGCTGCAAATGTAATCCAAGATTTACATACACTGCACAGTAAGGTTGGTCTTCCACTTTTATGGTAAAGCACCAATTAGCCACTGACGAGGAAAAGAATATAAGCTCCAAATAATTTTCTGTGAAATCAGAAAACTTTATACTGGCACTTGAAAATGTCTGAGAGGTAATTCAAATATTGGTTTATTCCTAGGTTGTTCCTATAATGTCTAAGAGGGACAAAAGTAATTAATCTGAACATGGAATTCATAAAATAATAACTGTCTTTATATCTGTGACAAATCTTTGTTGATTTCAGAGCATCTGGGTAACTTTGTCATATAGGCAGCCGCTCATGTAATCTGGAATATTGTCTTATTTTCATAATAGCAAAGTTTGCCTTAGGGTTTACTGTTAATTAATCATGTCCAAATATTAACTGACATCCGTTCTTGGGTGTGAGCAAAACTCCCCCCCAGGGCACCTCCTCTGTGGAAAATTTAGCATTACCATTTAGAAAGTGAAAAGGATGAAATGCTCTAAGAATTAGGGCAGTTGTATACAAGGGAAAAAACAGCTCACATTAGCTGGGGGGAGACAAGGAAAGACCAGTTCCCTCCTGGGAGCCAGCTGAGGAAAAAGTCATCACTTTTGGCAGAGTTTGAGTGAAAGAAGGGAGAAAGGAAGAACAAGTAAGGAGCTGCCATCTTCCCCTGGGATCACACTGGTGTAAATCCAAATGGACTCTAATGTGAGTAGACGACCCGATCTTTGATCAGCATTACATTAATTTTACATTCTTAGTGATCTGTGTAGCTTTAATGGAGTTATTACAGACTTACAGCAGAGCATGTGAGGATAGCCCTAAACCTAGTGAGAAAATTCCTTTTGTTAGGAGAATAATTCAGATGAGCATGTCCATATGGGATCTTAACATAAAAAACCACGACTCACTAAACTTTTTGGGAAACTTTAAAATGGCATGAAAATGAACAGTAAGTGTTTGAACTATTTTTCTTCCATTTATGAAAGAACCAAAATATTTAAAATTACAAACCTGTGGAATGAGGTTAATGTACATGTACAAAGAACGTACATTGAGACAGCCACATAGAGGTAACTTGAAGTCTGTGCACAGGGAGATTTTACTCCCACAGTTTCGTCATCCCATTGTATATGTATATACTGGGAAAAAAAATCACCTCAAAGTGCTCATTTCTTTCCATCAAGTATTGGAGAGTGGTACTCATCAATGCTTTTAAAAAGTCTTCTGTGTAGATACCTATTCTTCTACGTAAAGTCCTGTTCTCAGGGGACTGTCTCTTCTCCCCCGGCCATGACTATTTACCTGCCTAAATGTTAAAATGTCTCAAGAGTGTGGGCTAACACACATTTTTAAATGTCTTATAATCACCAAATTTGAATGGTTTGTTACCACAAGACATGCTTCTGTTGCAATAGGCAATCCCCCATCCAATTTCAAATCTTAACTACTACCTAAATATGGGCCTTCTAAAGAATGCTTTAATTCTAAAAAAAAAAAAAGTTCATTAATTTTTTCTGTTTATAAAAAGTTCAGTAATGAAATGGCTTAGAAGCTGTGGTAGTAATTAATTGAATTAGCTTCATATGTACAGCTGGGGGAGTGTGTCAAAAGAAGTGCGTGATTTAAAGAGACTAAGCTGGGCTGATATAATGCATTTTCAAGAAGTTTAGTTCAATACTAATGTTACAGCAGAAGTTGTACTTTCAAGCAACATCTATTACACCATCCTCTTACAGTCTTTGCACTGAGATCCCTGTGTCTGAAATGACTGTATTACTAATCTAAACATGTCTAATAAAGAAGGAGACTATCAAAGAGATTAAGGTCATCCCTACTGCAAGAGTATATGTATATAAAGACATAGCCAAAGTCAGTGCTCCAAGGAGGTCGCAGCCTAGCTTTCAGAACAAATCTGAATTTTTCAGAGATTTCTGATCACTAAATTCCAGGTAGACAATGAGTTAAAAATGATGTGGTTCATTGAAAGCTGTAGTAAAAAGTAGAATCCATTCACTCACATGATGTAAGAAGCTCTGGATAAACATATGTTACTCTATGTTTCCTGCTTGAAAACTTTGCTGTTCAAGCCCATTTTACTTTGAGGCACAGATGGGTAGCAACTTGCTTACATTTCCATACTTGGCCATTGAATGAGCCAGGAATAGAATGAGCATCGCCATTTCCAGCTCTCACTTGAAATTTCCCAATGGTAATTACAGTAAGTTTGGAAGACTCTTTTTTCTCAAAGGTATATTGATAGTGGTTTGAGATTGTCTTTTTTTTCTTTGCTGACTGCAAGGTTCTTGTTCAAATAATCCATTACTATTAAATCACATCTGGTATGCTGTGTTCAGTTCTGGTCCCTACAATATAAGAAAGACACTGATAAAGTGCAGTGACTTCAACGGAGGGCCACCAAGACAATCAGCAATAGAACACTTGCCCTGCAAGGCGAGGCTGGGGGAATGGGCTTGTTTAGCTGGGAGAAGAGATGGCTTTGGGTAGCTGGGGCAATGGAGAGAGCTAACAACAGCCCTTCAAGTGAGTATGAAGAGGGTACCAAGGAGACGGAACCAGGCTCCTCATAGTGGCGCATGACAGGAGGACAAGAGGCAAAGGACATATGCTGAAACAGAAGTTCAGACAAGATGTAAGGGGAAACTTCCACCATGAGGGCCGTCAAACAATGGAAGAGGTTGCTCAAAGTAGTTGTGCAGTCTCCCTCCTCAGGGGTTTTGAACAACTACCTGGATCAAGCCCTGAGCTACAGCTGTCCCTGCTTTGAGCAGGAGGTTTGACCAGAGACTTCCTGAGGCCCCTTCCAACCTCCATTAGTCTATGAACTTATACAGCTGTGCATTTATTATATGATTCTGCAACCTCATTAGAGATATATTTTGTATCCTGCTAGGTTGTTTGTACACACATTTTTCCTTCTTTCTCAAAGAATTCCTTACCTTGCATTTATGCAAAACTCCTTTTATCTCACATTAAAAATTGCTGATGTTTCTGATGTTTTCTTGTATTATATTGATAAGTTCTCCCATGACCCATGGCTAAGAAGTCATTCCTAGATGACACTTAACTTTAGTCTCTCTTGCAATCTTTGCTGAATTGCTTTCTTGCTCTTGTAAAATGTATTCAACATCATAGATACACGACAGAGAAGTGAACGTTCTGGCAGATTCCAACCTCAGGAAAATAAACCATTTTAAGTCTAAATTTGTATCAAGCTATCCCTCCCTGTATGTACATATTTTGACACCTTCGTCAACACAATTTCACTGTGCTTTTATGGAGTATCTATATATTTCTTGAAACCTCTTAAAGTAGATAAGCAAAATTCAGGCACTTCTCCCAGTTTATCAAGTTTTCACAGCTCCATTTATAGTTTAGTTCCTTCAGAGGGTTCTGAAACAAAAGATGGAGATAGGAACTGAGGGCTTTGAAAAAGTTGAAAGAGAAGCAAATGTACTTTTGTTTGCAGATATGAATGTAAGTATATGTGCATGCATGTTTCTGTTACACAGTCTCCTTCTCCTTCTCTTTTACAGACCTTAGAATTTTTTATATTGTCAAGTTTTGTGCTGTAAACCCAAGTTTGGCTTGAGTTACAGCAATTCAGATTGAGAGTTGTCAGTTCTACTCCTTGGAGTTTGACTGAATAAACAAACCATCACTTCTATAAAATATGCTAGCAACTCCAGATTATGGTTGGAGTAGGCAAAGGTGATGTTCTGATGTGTAATTGCTCAACTCATTTTACCAAGGTATACTGGAAATTGTGCTGACTGGTACTGATATCCTTTCAACAGAAAACTGTGCATTTTTTGCAGCTTTGCTATGCCAACGAGGCATTCAGTGCACATTCATGGCTGAGATCCGTTGCTGCCTAGGACACCAGAAGAATATAAAGAAATAAGGAATTCACGAGGCAACACAACTACATCTGTATTGATAAACTAGACAGCCAGTTAGAGTTTTCTGGCCCATAGGCCAAATGACCAGATGTGTCCATGCTATTAAATTCTTTTAGCCTTTAAAATGTAATAGCAACACTCAAAATTCCTGTTGGGAATGCTCCCTGGCCTGTGTTGATTCAGAAACTGTGCTTAAATATTGCATAGCATTGTGCTAGTTTACCTAGGTAAAAAATGTCTCAGGCATTATACCAATAAGATAACTCAATAAAGTCCCAGTGCCTTTATTCAGGATAAAGGTGTTCAAATTACAAAAAGTGACAAAATTCAGATGCCTGAGATCCAAGCAAAAACTGGGAAAAACTGTCTTAATGGTAGGACTAATGAGGAATATGTTACCGGAGAACTAGTCCTCTTAAACTGTATCTGTGGTTGTAAAAGCTCATAAATTTATTTTGTTAGTCCCTTGCTTGATCACTGGGGTGTATATCAGAAAATCATGGCTGGAAGCAAATTGATATGAAATTAGGCAGGCTTCCACTACCACTGTAACATATTTCTGAAGATAATGAGGACTTAGGAGCCAAGTCCCTTAAGTGATTGCCATTTATGTGTGCTAATTCACTGTACTTTTTGTAAATTTGAACAGAAGAAAAAAAAGGAATTTCTGAAAACTTAAGCTTTTTAGAAACAAGAGCAGAAAATTAGGAAAACCTGGAAGAATAAAACCTGATGATTCTTCAGATTCCATAGAAGTATACAGTCCCCTCGAACTATCTTTGAAAAGCTCTAAAAATATGTATCATTTTTTGTCATTTAGGTTTTGGGGTTTTTACTACTGCCAGCAACTTTGTCTGCAATATAAAATATTAAATTTTGTCACAGGGGTCAAGTCAATCATTTTGCTAGTTAGCTTGTTTGGAAGGAATAATAGCCTCTTGTTTAGAAACTATAGAGTTGTTCCTGAGACACTTTGGGTCGCTGTCTTGCGTTTCTTGTGTGTGGGCAGAGTCCTGTCCTGATGCTACATAACAACGATCTCCCCAGGCACAGAAAATTTCAGGAAACTATAGAAATTTCAGTCTTGGACGGTACAAAATAAAAGAAACATCGCACAGCTTTTGAGAAAGGGGAATTTTTATTGGTCTGGTTTGTTTTACTTGTCATCCTTCTCCAATAAATTGTTGCAGTCTATCAGCAGCTTATGCTGTAGGAGTCGCAGCATAGGCTAGTTATAATCATGTTTATTAAATGCCACAACAGGGGAATAAGCCAGCTTCAACATGTCATGTCATATGTGACTATTGATTGCTACGCATGTCTAAGTAAAAACTAGAGGATAATGAAGAATCCAAGAGCAGAGCCATGATAAGCAATGATCCATGGGTAAGTCAATTATTTGCTAACCTGCAGTGCATTTCCTCCACTTCACGTCTCTGCTGCTTTTTCCTGTTCTTCCACACGTATAAGTTGGGACACGTAGGAAAATCTGAGTGCCTACTGAGGCCAAAACCCAAACCTTTGCAAATAATGATAATTGGAGTCAGAAAACTTTGTCTGAGCATCTTTATACCAAAGGGGAGTATAACTGTTGACACTAAAAGAAAGAATAGGTGGTGGGAACAACAGAAGAAGTGTTTCTCTGGCAAAGTAACAAGCCACAATTCTTGTTAGCGTAGGACCGAAGACTGTTGCCTTTATCAAAACAAATAGCAAAGCAGTTGGGATGGAGTGCAACAGAATTTACTGCAGGGATAAGGGTAGCAGGTAGAAAAAGTGGAGACTAAAGCAATAACAATAATAGTCATATGTGACAGTGAAAACTACAAGAAAGAAATGGCAAAGAACCATGTATAGAGATACTGTACGAATTAACACAGCTTCCAAAATGCTGCATGGATTTAAAAAAGGGGTTGAGATAAGAATAATTAGCAGCAAAAGGGGAAAAAGAAAAAAAAAATCAAGTTATGAATGTACTTTTTTAAACCTGGGGCAGATATTTTCAAAGGTGCTGAAATTAATGTGATCTCAGTAGCTAAATCCCCTAGCTAGTTTTGAACGTTTTCACATAGGTACTTATTGTTGGGCTGCTAAATTCATAATTAGGGCCCTAAATCAAAGAAAACTAGTTTTCAGAGAAGTTGACCTCTTCTGAAATTTATTCAGAGTTCAGTGCTTTTGAAGATCAGGTCACTTTGATTTAGGGCTTGGGTGCATAGCCTGGGTATTTTGACCTCCAGGGGCATCTCGAACAAGTGTCACAGGGTTACAACCTTCCTGTCCACTCAGTATTGCAAAATGAAAAGAAGGTACTGCAAAGGCCTCTCTGTAGAAGAGGCAGCCTGGTACAATAGGAATATTGAGAGCCACGTTATGGTCTTACTGGCTTGATGGGAGATAGTTGCAGGAAGGACAACTGATTCCCTGCAGGCTGCACAGTTCTTCTCAGATGTTTTTCTCCGTGTCAGTTCAGGTGGGAAGGTGCACATGAGTGGAATAAGAGCCAGTCATGAGGCTGAACCTGTAGATAGGTGACTGGCCCACGGTTCAAATGATTTGGTTCATTTCCTCATCCCAAGATTCCTGGGTCAGGGTTGTCCTAGAATATCTCCTTTCCTTACTTCAAAACAGGGCAAGGAGCACTGCTGAAAACTGATGGGCTATTCTACTACCCTGGGGAGGAATCCATGGTGTGTCCCTACTTAAGGGTTCAATTTCTTGGTTGTGCAGAAAATAAAATAAAGTTAAAAAAAAAAGAAAAAAGAAATCCTTTGCTCCAAATGGTTGTCATCCTCAGAGGATTTCCTTTAGCTATCTCAGTTACTGCAAGGCAGGCAAAATATTTGTTTTAGTTCCCATGACAGACAAGGAGCCCTTAGCCACTTCTTTAGTTCTAGCCTGGTCTAGCCTAGTCTCTTCCACAGTCATGTTTACAAAACAAAGTCCAAGGAGATCTCTGAGAAGCTCAGCTCAGCTATTGAGGTGACTAAGCATTGTAAATATATATAGGTTGGTTCTGTGCTTATTTAACTGATAGAATTCAAAATCTCAAGACACACATTTTACAGCTGTTGATGCTTGTGTGATTTTCAGGTAGTGACAATACACTGCTGGAACCAGGGAGAGGATTAACATCATCTTTAAGCTCCCCAAAGCCATTTTACCACAATTTTTGTTCCTAGTACAATTGCAGTGGATTTGTGCTATGATCCCATGTATTAAACCTTCAATTTCTCTCTCCCTTCCATTCCCCTTTTTCCTTCTTTACACCCCTCTCTTTTGCCAAGATCTGTTCTTTTTCCCCTCCTCCTCTCATCATTTTCTTTTTTTTTAACTCTTACTTTTTTAGCCACCATCCTTCAGTGAGCTCACATAACTACTGATTTTGCACTGCAAGAGTTAGTCAATAGGAGGAACAACTCTCTTCCCTTGTGGCTTTGATGCTGCATCCTAAGATTAAGAGGGCTGCGCCGGAAAAGAAATTAATTATATTATATCATTGTTCATTATCTGAACAGACTAATACTGCTGCTTTTCCTAGCTAAGAGTGATTCTCCAGCTTAGACACGTATAAAATATATGACGTGGCTCAATTCCATAATGCATGAGAAAAGTGATGGAGTGAGAGCTGGGAACCTGCCTATCAGAAACCAATGGAAAGCAGAATTCAGCTTCAATAATTTTTGCTTTAATGGCTTCACACATAGGCTGTTAAGGGCTGCAGGGAGCATTGCGACTGTCTCCTCTGACCTCTTACATTACACGGGCCGCTGAACTGAGTAAATTGATCTCCGCAGCAGGCCCATAACTTGGGTTGAGCTTGTATGAGATCCTAACAGCATCAGTACTGGGTCAGAGCATCAGCACTGTGTCTGTGCACTCCACCTTCTTCTCTGACAATGCTGGGTGAATAACAAAACGTAAAAAATAATAGAGCAAGTTTATTCCACACCTTTTGGGAAGACATCTAGGCTAGTGTTGATTTTAGCTCAAGAAAGAAAATATCTTTAGTGTTTCTCCATAATCAGTGGAGAGAAACACATTGGCTCTTCCAGCAAGCTAGTCAGGGCACTCAGAGGTTGGCCCTTGTCATGAATCTTAACCCTAAGTGAACATTTTTCTTCCTGTTACTGACTACCGAGGGAGTTTGTGGAGATAAGCATTTCTACAAACAAGTCAGTCTGTTTGAATGACACTCTCTGTGTCCTAATGACAGAGAATTCGTTTGCAGATTGATCCTTTTTTATTTTTTTTTAAGCAGCTGGTCTTTAAGGGAAGAGCTGAAACATTTTTGAGTGAGGGCATCATTTTCAAATTAAAATATTACTCTTGTCTATAACAACAATATAACAGCAAGAAAAACTATTAAGAGAGTGAACATTATCCCTTGGAACTACTCATTAAACAACAACATCTCCATGCCTGTTAATAGGGGCAAGCTAGTGGTTCCTAGTGGATAATCATTACAACAGACTTCAAGTAGATAAAGCAACATCAGTACATTCACATGCTTATAGCCAAGTGTTTGTATAAGAATTTGAGGTTTGATGTCATGGTCGTTGGAATTTCCTAAGGAACCCACAAGTAAATGATATGTCCAGGCAATGGAAGAACACAGAACAAGTTCATAAGCAGAAGGCTGTGATAGAAACACCTTTGGACACCCTTGTGCACCCAATTGCTAGTATAGACAATACATTTCTCAAGTCTTAAGCCCCAATTTTTTAATGGCATAAAAATAAACTATACATACATCCTTAATTTTCAAATATAAAAAAGTCAAAGGAGTACTATTTTTCTGCATTATCCATCCATCTCTTATATTCACCTTCCTACAGAAATAGAGGTCCTGACCCATTCTGACTGTAATAAAATTGTCTGGACCCCTTATTATTAAGAAGGGAGTTTAATTCTAGGATCACACTGAAATTCAAGTGCAGGTAATTGCATTTTGCATGTGTTAATGCCCCTCAGCTCCTTCAGCTGCCTTCAGTTCCTGTTGAAATTGTTGCAGCCTATTGTCAAATTTGTTTAATAGCTGACATGTTCTGTGTCTGAAGTGGGTCCATTTTCTGTCTGATGAGGAGGTGAGTTCATAGTTTGTATTGCTGACATACCTGACAAAGGGGAGGGGCTCTGCTGAGGGTTTGCACTGAGACTTGGTTAGTTAATATTTATAAACTTTACTTGAAATGTGCTAGGAAAAGATGACTAATTATTGTTGTTATTAAAACAATAGTGTCACCCACCTATTTTCATAAGCTCTTCCCTTCAATAATTAGCATCAAGTGCTCAGAAAACAAAACAAAACAAAACAAACCTCTTGACCAAACGGAAAAAAAAAAATATCTGAAGGTATTAGAAGAAAACCCTTCATACCTGATTTTTTATGTGTGTGTGCCTGTTTAGCCCTATTCGGTTTTTGTTTGAATTGTATAAAACTGTTGAAACAAAATAATTTATTAGCTCAGTTTTATTTGCAAGGAAGGTTCAGTTGCCCTTTATATTATTGTTATATCTCAAGACAATGTTTCTTTACTTATGAGCAGATGTTTGAAATCCTCCAGGAGATTTTTATAAGACTATGGAAATGAACTTGGCATGGGTACCGGTCTCCCAGGTGGAGCGGGTGAACACAAGCCTTCTTAGAAGTCTCAGATCAAGGCTAGTCAGAAAGAGCAACAGAGCCCAGCCACCAAAAGCCTAGTGCTTTGGTGACTGACAGGTACAGGCTCTTTCTGAAGCATAAAAAGGAATGCTAAATGATCTCACTGACAGAATAAATCTTCTATTTGTTTGGTCTGGACCAGATGTGCTAAAGGCTGATGTGGAAATGTCTGCTGATGCCAATCTCAGTTTAAATCACAATTTGGCAGCAGGGTTTTTTCCCCCCCTCTCTCTGCTCTCCCCCCACCCTCTTTTTTTTTTTTTTTTTTTAAAGTTGCAAGCCCATTCAGTGCTCATAAAAAAGTTTCCGTAATGATCACAATTAATTGGAAAGGGCCTCACATGCCTTCCCTAGGACTGTGAGGAGCAGCCTTTCCTCTGCATAGCAGAGAAGCCGCTGTAAAGTCCGGAGAAACTCCTCAAGGTGTCTTGCATTGAGGCCTCTGCCCCATCCTAATACCATCTGCCCACATCTCATTATGCAGACTTGGATTCTTTTCTAAAACATGGTCCAAGAGAAATGGCTGAGATAGTTTTAGATCAGGTAGTTTGACAGATCCCCATGGGTTGGTGTAGGTATTTTTGTTTTCCAGAGTATAAAAAAAATAAATCTGATTTAATAATTTTAAAACAGTGAAGCACTTAAAAACCTTTACTACTTTTGTACCTAGTGAGAGCTCGCAGCCATGCCTGGTGCCACCTTCTTCTGCAAAAAAAAGACAAAAAAATTTTAATTAAAAAACTAACATTTATTTGTTTTGCCACAGAACATGTGGTCAAAATATTCCAATTTTTTCCTATAGATAAAATTTTCCTAGAGGTATATTGGAGAGCACTAAAACTTCAGCCAAGGAAAAAAAAAAGTAAAAAAAGAAAAGAGTGGAAGCATCAGTGTTACCATTAGATATTATTATCTATTGTGTGATAAATAATCATACAAGAAACCTCCAGTTTCAGTGAAAGCCTTGACAAGATTAAACAAGTTTGACATACCTGAGCAGAAAGTCTGGCTCAGAGAAATTATGGTTTCCTGTTAGAACTGAAAACATGGACAAAATAACAGAAAAGTATTGAAAGAAAAGGTTGTATGCAGTCAAGCTTTGCTGTCTGTAAGACCCAATAAACCTCACTATTTCATCACCCAGCACTTTCAGTTATTTCAGAAATCCAGATACATATTAGTGCAGAAGTTTTTCCTATGTAATGCATGATGTAACTATTAAAAAATCAATTTATCTCATACATGGGACCTCTTCACAGACCTTTTGTTCATGGATCCATTTCCACAGGACTCAATCTAGAGCTTCAGCCCTCTGATGCCTTTGTTCTTCTTTTAATTTAACCAGCCACAATAAGGTCTTCTCATTCTTCCTGAAAAGTAAAATTTGCTCCAAAGGCAAGATTCAGTCCTTTGGCAAATGAAAGATTTTCTGCCTCAGACATGTCACAGGGCTAGAAATGGGAACTTTGCCTCACTCTTTGGGTTAAATTTTCTGTTTCATGGTGGGATCCAACATCTAATTCTAGAGTTATAAATAATAGACTTCTTATTTGTTATAATATGAAGATTTGAATGTTACCATGGTCTTTAAGTTGTTCTTTAGTAAATGGGGTGAGAGAGCAAGCAGTGCATGACTCAGCATACTGAATAATAAATTAGCATGTCAAGGGGAGTTCCAAAGACTAGGGGAAGAACACTTGTCCCCATTTAGATTATCTCTGACACTGAATCTAAAAGTGGCTCTTTGTGATCCAGAACTCAAACAGGAAAATAAGTTTCCTTAAGGCCTTCTGACACCTTTGCTTCAACCCCCAAATTAAAAAGGCAGTGAGGTTCAAAGAGAAAGGGAATATTTTCCTAACTTAAGTTTGTTTCCTGAATCAAGCAAGAGCTGAAAGGCTGTTGGAGGAATTTGGTAGTTGCTGCCCGCATCTCATTTCAGTTTTTAATCCTCTAGGTCAAGAAAACAACTGAATTTGGAAAGCAAGGTATGGCAAAGGTTTAAAAATAGCAAAGGAATCACTACTAGTTTGGCAGATATTAACATGGTCAAATCTGCTAGTACCTCTGATTATGGTGGATTCCATGTATATGCAACCACAGTTAAATTCTACACCCAAGAAAAAGTATATTTGCATTGCTGTAATTCCAAAGCAAATTTATTTCAGATGATGAAGCTGAGTTGGCGATGTTAAGAATTATCATCAGAGTTCGCAAACTTTGTCAACAAATGTATAGAAGAATTTCTAAATTGTTCTTTTTTTTGTCAAGAAAAAAAGCCACTGCATTTCATGACAGAGCAGACATGTACACCAACTGTTCAAGCATCTAATGAGTTTGTTGCTCCATGCCAGTGTGTTACAGAAGACGGCATAACCAAGTCTTCAAATTGTATTTCCATTGACAGAAAAAGACGGGCAAACTTCCGAGGTAAATCAAGTTTTTCATTCTCAATGGTCAAATCGTTTACACTGCAGTCAAATGAAGCCAGTTCTTTGATCCAAATGTGATGCAAGAAGAATGTCTTGGGACACCTAACCAAAAAAGTAAAACTGAGGCCAGTGCGCCAGGGACGGAGAGTACAACACTAACACAGACAGCATCCACCTTTCTTACACTGTGGGTTAGTCATCCAAAGAGAGGATTTGAAAGTTGCAGGGGATGTATAGGCTGCCTCTAGCTGGTGAACATAATGCCAGCAATAAGGATCCTGACTGAGAGGCTGCAGACAACATCTAGTTCTGAGAATCCCATATACATATATATTTTAGGAGCACCCAGTAGCCTAAATAGTTTTCAGTGCACCAGGATGGAAGCACTCATAGTCCTGACAACCATTTCAGAACAAATTCTGGGTCCCCTGGCAGTGAAGTATAAACTGAATTTTGGGACCCTAAACAGTATTCCTGGGAGGATGAATCAGACAAGAGCCCTCCTGAGCTGGACTTCCTAATCCTGCCACTGTGAGACAAAGGTGGTGGCAATTATTTCTCAGAGTTTTTGTCTTCTGTATAAGCAGCCACCGGCTCTATACAGAAACGTTCTCCACAGCAGGAGCAGGAAGAACCACATTATTACTGTGCAGAGGAGAAGCAAAGATCCCTGGCTGTGCAGCTCATACTTTCTAAACAGCTGGCGCCTGCCTGTTCTGGCAAAGGAAAAAGTGTCAGCAAATCCATACCCACTCCCTTCACCTCCATTTTGCTGCCCCTAGCAGACTTTTACCCTTGGCTGCAGCATGAAACTGCCTCTGGACCGTCTTATTCTCAGTCCCCTATTTCTATGCAAACTCTCCAGCAGTGACCACAGTCCATCAGCTTTTGCATACAGTCGGGTGAGCTATTTCTATGGGCACTACAGTCCCTTAGTAGTTACAGACCGGTCAAACTCCAAAGCTCATATTGCATATCTGTTGATGGGACTTCATCAGCCAAGTAGTAAACATACATTAGAAATGTTTGTTAGCTCTTAGCATTCTTCTCAAAAGAGACCTTAGAGAAAAACTTATGGATGGCTTATGTGTTCACACGGCCCCTCAGCTGAGGAATCCAAAAATCATCAATTCTTTATTCTCTCCTTTTCTCCACCTACAGGAGACACTAGGCCAGGTCATGAGGCACTGGCATGCTACCAGTAGTGAACTGTACCTCTTCATACTTGATGTAACAGAGGGAAACAGAGGCAATCTTGTGAAATTACCTAGACCTTACCCATAGACTTTTCTTCAAAGGCATCTGCACTCTGACTGCTGAAGCAGTCTATTGTTTTGTGGTTCTGTTAGATGTGTCCTTGCTCCAGGAAAACCTGACAGCAACAATAGCAAAAAATATGAGTGAATATCAAGTATATACCGTAATGCATATTTCATCAGAGCTCAGCAGCTCTTTCTCTGACTCAAAATAAATACTCTTCTTTCACTGTGACTCCCAAAATATGAACACAACACAAAGTCTTTCCAAAAAACAATCATCAAAACTGTGAGTCCATCTTCTCGGGAGTGCTGTAACTTCAGTGTACTGTTTACTTCACTGGAAGTCCCAAATTATATCAATAGTTAATAGAGAAGCTGCTACTTTAAATAACTAGTTTCATTTCTCTGAATACTGAGATCGACTTTTTCTCCAATTAATGTGGTGAATACATGCTTTCTGTTCTTATTTAAGATGTCAAAGTGTCAGATCGTTTCTTTACAGCTCAAACAGGAGACACGTGTTTACAAAAAATAAAATAGAATAGTTCAGTCATAGCTGCAGTTAATAATTTCAGAAATGATACAACAAGATAGAATTACTATTGTATTATGGTATAACATGACATAATTATGACAGGCCTTGACATGTGGTGGGCATGATTGTCTGTCATGCAACAGCAGTGCTGGATCCTCACAAAATCAGTCTTAATGCAAGCAATACAAAATACAATTTAAGCTGGACAAATTCAGGCTGAGCAAAAGACTGATGTATTTTAATAGTGAGAGCATTTAACCTTTGCAGAAAGGATTTTCATGGATATTCTATCTCAGGCAAATTTAGATGGTTTTAAATTTTTATTTTATTTTTCTAGAAGAGGAAAGTTGTTTAAGCACAAAGATATTCAATGCCATACAAACTAGATGAACAGCAGTAACCTTTTCTAATTGACAGAAATCTACTGTTAATGCTTCTACCACAAAACTGTCAAGTATATTTCTTAAAGGAAGATAGTTGTTATCAGTCCTCCTTTAGAATAATTAACCATTGTTTTACAGCTTCTATCTGCATGTGATTTAAAGAGGCCTGCTTTTCAGTGATGATGACACAGTCATGACATCTCACCCAAGTTTAACTCTCTAATTATTAAATGTGTCGTCTTCTCTATCCATTTCTGTGGCTAGCAAATTAATTTCTGAGATACAAGCAGCATGGGAACTGTGGAGGGCTATTTAACAAGCTGTTTTTAAAACTAGATGGCCCCCCAAATATGGATTTTAATTAGCTGACTGGTTTTGCTTTGATAAGCCCTCAGACATTCCATAATTGTATCTCATGAGCTTTCTCAAATAAAATTAATTAAAAATAACACTTTCACAAATTTTATTCAAGTTTGGCAGGAGTATTTCCAATGCTGTGGTATTGCAGCATGAACAATCCTACAGGTAGAGTCTTTTTCTCCTTCATAGTTAATCTAGAAACTTTCAGACTAAGTGCATTTTCCAGTTCTATGGTATTGGAGGAAAAGTATAAGGCTTTATAGCCAAAGGGGCTATAAGTCAGAGTTATTTGAAGGATTAATATGCCAGAGGCCATCATCTTTCAATATTGCAAAATGAGTTAATGGCTTTCATTGCATAGAGTATAAAACCACAAGGGATCCTACTAAATTTTGACCTTCTGTCTGTCATTGGGCACTCAGTGTTACCCAATATCATACCCCAGATTTGAGTTAGCCAAAGCATTTAAATTTCAGGGTTTGTCAGTTGTGTGTCATTGGTAGAGAAAAAGAGAAGCCAAGGTGTGACCAAAACCTAAGGTTGCCAAGCACGGAAATCAATTGGATGTGCTTTTCCCACTTTACAATTGAAGATAAATTGCACCTTAATTGCACCCTAGCAGTGAAAGGCAACCTACTACACCCACAAAATTGAGATCTTTGCCCGTCGGACCTAAGTGGAAAATTCTTTCCTGAACCCAGTGAGTGCTCTGACTGTGAAAGAACACGAATTGTCTGTGCCACCTTTGAGTACTGAACAAATTCATCACTGATGTCTCTGAGGAAGGCTGAGAAAAAGAAACCAGCCAACCCCAAATATACCTGGTTAATGGTATACTCAGGAAAAAAAACCTCCTTGAGCCCTTCAGGCAACTGAGGCATGACACGGAATTGTTATCTTTCTTAATGAAAGCATTTTGAACATGTCAGGAGCATTTTATAGGTTTAGTAGGAGATGAGTCTGGCTGTGAAACAGAAGCCTGAGAGTACACATGAACAGGGTATGAACTATCCTTCCCACCCTTCTCCAAGATCCTTCCAGGCTATTGCTGAGTTTCAGTTTGCAGGACACTGAGTAAAGACTGTGCTTACACCCACAGGGCCAAGTTTGTTTCCAGCCAGATAGGAGCTTTGCTTTTCAGAGGTTAGGAAAGAAAAAGGGAGAAACAGGCAATACATCGGTCGCAAGGCTTGTTTTCAGCAAGATCTCAATGTCAGGGTCACGAGGGCATTGGTAGGTCTTAATGGCCCAGACCAGCCCCACCTGGAGCACCCACCCCTTTTGCCCATGGACCTAGCAGCCCCATTTAAACTCAGACCTGTGGTTCAGTCCCTGCTTGGGCTAAGTTGTAGGCATGTTGCTCTCCAGTCCTGCCTCTGACCTTGCCTCCCAGAGGGACTTTGGACCTATGTTGTAGTCTTCTCTTCAGCTCTGTCTCTTGCCTTGTCCTATTTGGTTCCTGACTGGGCTCCCTGGAGGGGCCATGGACCTGGTTCATCCCTTCACTATTCACAGACCCCATTTCCAGCCCAGAGCACTACCTGGCATGTGAAGAATTACACCTTGTCAGCAGAGATACCATCTGTGCTGGGGTGACCCTTAACTCCTGGCTTGTCCTCCCTCATGGAACAGCTGGTCCTTGCTAGTCGAGTATGAGTCCACATGAGCATCCTTTTTTGACGACCTGCATCGGGGGGGCTATATCAGCTCAAGTGAAGAGAGCAGGTTGAGAAAACTGAAAATACTTCATGTGGACTCGCAGGGAAACAGTATCCAGCTCTGTGGTCCTCAGTGCAGCACAGGCGTTGATATACTGGAGCAAGAGCGAGAGATCCTCAAGGATTGTTAGGGGATTAGGGCACATGATATACAAGGACAACAAGGTTTGTTCAACAGTAAGAAGAGGGGGTTAAGGAGACTTCTTCTTGTTGCCTCCAAAGGGCAAGGAGAAGATCATCTAGACTTTTTGGACATGCACAATTGATACGGTGAGAAGCAACAGACATGAGTTGCAACAAGAGAAACTGCAGCTTGGAGTGGGGAAATTTTTTTCTACCATGCAGGTGGTCAAACATTGGAACAAGGGTCCAGAGAGACTGTGAAATCTTCATCCTTGGAGACAGTCAAACCTCACTGGCCAAGGACCTGAGCTACCCAATCTAATTTTTCATCTAATCTGATGAGGGGACTGTGAGTTGCTGCAAATGTTGTTTCTAACCTATCTTATCCTATGGGTCTAGTAAAATCCTTTAAAAAAAAATTTATCTACAGAAACTGCACAAGTGAACAGCACAAACGAACAGCTGATGTCTGAAATCACAACAGTGGCAATTCTCCCTGTCCTATTTCTTCTCTCTGCCTTTATTAGCAGGGGCTGGTCTCTCGAAATGAATTTATTTCTCAGGAGCTCATCTGTTCCTTCTGTGCCAAGAACAAAGGAAAAGAAATATTTAAAATGAGTGTGATGTGAACAGGATCATTGCAAAGTAAGATGTTTTTCAAAGTTTCCCAGGAGGTATTACTAGTTTTTTAGATCCATCTGGAATTCAATCATTGTTACTTGCCAGCTGCTGCTGGGACCTTCCAGTTGTTTCTCCTCTTCTGGACACAACATGTAGTGGGAGCAGTTATTGCTGCTGATATAACTCTGAAGGACAGGCACATAAACTGGGAATACAGGCGGCTTTTTTTTTTTTTTTTTGCATTTTGAACTGGACCAATTTTATTTTGTACTGTCCTGGTTGCTTACAGCTGAGGTTATTGGAGGGTACAACTTCGGAAAGCCCATGCAGAATACAGCCTCTCTGCTACTGCCAACATGAGAATCTCTTCACTGCACAATCCTGACAGTTTTATTTAACGTTACAGGCATTACCGAGAGATCAGTTTTGGAGAACATATATGATAGAATTTATAAGTAATATCTTATTCCGTGAAAGACAACCTGTAAAGGCCTGCAAACCTCTCTCCAAAACTAGCACATTTAATTTACAGAAGAATTAGTAATAACCTATGGACTCTAGGTATTAGTCCTCCCTATACAGCAAATTGCTTTACCCCAAGGTAAAACTAGCAAGAATCAAACAAAACTAGTTGTATTCACCCAGTTAAACACTACAAAATATTTTGCTGCCTCTTACGGTGTCTCAGTTCGGATTACTGACAGGCTCTGAATCCCTTACTGTCAACAGAGAAGAGCTGCATCTCTAACCCACTGCAGGTGCTGAACTTAAGCGCTGCAAGGACTCCCCACTGACTATGATCAATTGTATTCCTGAACAGTAGATAGTTTGACTAACACATCACACTCCAACAAAGGTGCCTTACTCTTTCTTAAGTTTCCTGGAAAGTGGTCTGAATAGCATTTCACAAATGTTTGAAGAGTTTTGTGAACACTGTTCGGCTTAGTTGCCTTAGACACTTGCAAGCTTAAGGTAAAAGAAAAAAAAAATCCAACTTAAAGCAACTGCTTGGGAAACAACTGTTAAGATGCTTGTCCTTAACAGGGCTGGAAAGTTAGTAGCTATAAATTTTTAGAAGAAAAATCTATGAACCCCTAAGGTGTATTTTCCTGGGTGTCTTAGGGCTAGTCCTGCTTTGCACCCCATATAGATGCCTTGGAGGTTTGGCCTTTTAGTATCACACAAATCTAAAAGAAATGTGAGAATACTGAAAATGACAACATGTTGCTAAAACCAAGGTACCAAACAGCTTTAAAAAGCTGTCAGACTACTTGTCAATAAATGTGCATTGTTTGGTGAAGTGGATCCCAGCTGCAAATTCTAGGAGGTGAGAGGGTATTGAACACCCCACAAACTTTCTCTTAGTCCCTGCATGGGCAGGATTTTAGGGCAGCAAGGGTGCAAAGAGAATGATGGCATCAAAAGAAATTGTTGAGTAACATTATTGACCTTTCTGGTTCATATTCAGCCTGGCAGCATCTCAAAACTTCTACTCTGTCAAATAATGGAGCAAGACATTAGTAATAGGATGAAGCCTTTTGCTCCCAGGTTATTGGTTTGAACCTAGACAGGTAACAAATTTTGAAAGGGAAACCTATTATGTGGTTGTCATTCGGCTAAAACAATCAAAATTAGAGGCTGTTCAAAGCCAGGGGTTCAATCTGTGACATTCCTAAATCAAGTATTAACTTCAGGAAGCTAAGGCAGGGTTTGCCAAAGAAATACATCACGGCCTGATTAAAAAAAAGTTCATATTCCCAAGGTAGTTTGCATATTTCCAACAGTACCATTGCATCAAAGCAGTGTTGTACAGTTAACCACCCAAATATTTAATTCTGGGTAGATTTTTCAGACTGTGCTTTTGCTTCAACTGCCAGGACTATAATATTATTGCTCTCCATCCTGGCAGACATTGTTAGCTCAATTAGATCTACAGTGAATAGTTTACTGTAGTGCAGGCAAATGCAACTAGTCTTTTTCCATACTCACATCAGTCATAAACCTCATATAATTCAGTGAAAAAAACCCCATATCCACTGTATTCACAGAGTAACATATTTATCAGGGTGAGTAACAGAATGGAACTGGGCAGAACTGAACCTTACAAAGGAAATCCTACAAATGTCAACCATCTCCCAGTCAGACAACAGTATAGAAAACTGGAGGAAGTTTAAATAATATGGTTTTCATATCTTAAATAGGAACAAAAACAGACTGGCCATAAAGGATTTGAAAATCTTAGTAGTTTCTACATATAAATAAATATGTTCAAAATATTTTCAGTGAGTTGACAGAATTTGCATCTGATTGATATCAAAAAGCTTCACTATTCTTTTCTTAACAGTACAAAGAAAAGAAATATCTAACCCAAAGCATATTGGGCCTGTAAGTTTTTGATGAAGATGTGAGAATCTTGAGATTTGTCTAAATCATTTGCAATCAAATGGAAGAACGTATGTCCCTGTATAACAGATAGACGCATACTTCAGAGGTTGCTCCAACGGCAAGGTCTGGCTTGAGAATGGCTTGGTCTGTCTTCACTAAGAGGAAGACACAACCAAGAAAACAAACAGCAGAAAAGAAATGACTCAAGTGATAAATGCTACAGATAAAAATCTGAACAAGAGAATGAATGCAGATCATAAGTATTTTGAGATATAAAAAAAATGAGTGAATTGAGCAGAAATGTTTTGCATCCTGGAGTTGCTTCTTTCCTTGTAATTTTTTGTCCTTTAATCTCTCTGTTACATTTTCTCCCATTGGTATGATTTGACCCTTTGGGGAGAAGAAGCTAAGGAGAAGGATGTTTCTGAAAGAACGCGAATTTGTTTCTGTATTTGTCATCGGACAAACTGAGACTTGAGATGATGAGCCACATAATACAGGGATATATTTGTGGATCCACATCTCAGCACACAGGAAAGAGGAGAGACCTCAGAGACTGCTGAGCCAGTCATGGGTATTCCAGGTCGTGGTCAAGTTGGCAGCAAATATAAAGAGCAAAACTCACTGCAGCTTGAACTTCTTTAACTTCTGGTCCTATTGAGCTGAGTCAGATTGGCTCCACAATGTTTGAAAGAGAGGAAAAAGGGAAACCCAAAGCCCAAGTGACGACAGGCACTATGAAAACTCAGTAGTAACACAGTAGAGAACTAAAAATAGTAAAGCTGAGACCAGAACAAAAGTTTGAAAAATGAATTTAAAAAAATTACAGATGTAAATAGTTCTGAGTGTTAGGAATTATATTTTGAATTATTTTGGATCAGTGGCCAGGATTTTTTGGGAGGATGTGGGAGAGTCGGAAAAAGACTGTGTCTGGGCCCTGTTTTTAACTTACAAAGATAGATGAGCTACAGAGTACTAGCTGGAACCAAAGCTACAGCAGAAACTGTGGTATCAGTTAAGCAGTAGGAGTGATCACGCAGTAGATGCACAGCCAGATTTTCTTAATCCTTGCCTCTGCCTGCCACTATTCTCTTCTGTGGAAGTATCGACTACAGAAATTGTACAAATTGGCTTGCAGTGCTTGGTCAGTGGCTAAATTAAAGTGCAGTCATTGCTAGGATCTTTTTCTGGAGTGAAGCTGGCCTACTTAGGGATGGCTGATGTTGGTGTGGTCCCAAGCTGTTCTCCCTACCCATACTGCCCAAATGCTGAGCTTTTGTGGGTTACAGCACAATATTTCAGAAGAAATCATCACGTTTTGTAGGAAAACAGAACAATTAGCAGTGAATTACTGTATGGATTAGCATCAGGCACTATGGCTGGTGCAGATAAGAGGGGATCTTGATAGCCATCATGAAACAGGGCTTTTCCACCTACCCAGTATTCCCTTTCACCTCTTGCCATGACAGCTCTGTATGGACTGAGTGGTATCATTTTCAACAACACACTTTCCACTGGGGTTTGAGAGAGTAGGAGGGAAAGACTGAGTAGGAAAGAGAAATGAGGATTACAATGCATGATGTTACCCAGCTGCAACATCATACTGAAGACTTGTCCGGATGTGGTGGGCTTTTTGTTTTCTGAACGCTCCTCTGTGAGCTGACGGCTGAACCTCTGTCTAAACACAACACACGGCAAATGGTGAAGTGGAGAAGCGACAGCTCAGTAAAAAGTCTCAGTGTTCAGATTTTTCATTTTCTATTCAAATCACTGTTTACAAGCTTCCTGAGCAACAGTTCCAGGATGCAAAATTGCATTTGATGTCCTCCTCATTTGGCCTGGCAGAATAAAGGTCATGAGTGAGCCTGTCAGACTGAACACCACATCTTTCGTTCACTGTGACAAATAAAGAGCTAATCCGATGCTGTAGGCCCCGTCACCTCTATCAAATCTCATAGAATCATAGAATCATAGAATGGTTTGAGTTGGAAGGGACCTTAAAGACCATCTAGTTCCAACCCCCCTGCCATGGGCAGGGACACCTTCCACTAGACCAGGTTGCTCAAAGCCCCATCCAACCTGGCCTTGGACACTGCCAGGGATGGGGCAGCCACAACTTCTCTGGGCAACGTGTTCCACTGCCTCACCACCCTCATAGTGAAGAATTTCTTCCTTACATCTAATCTAAATCTACCCTCTGTCAGTTTAAAGCCATTTTCCCTCATCTTATCACTAAATGCCCTTGTAAAAAGTCCCTCGCCAGCTTTCTTGTAGGCCCCCTTTAAGTACTGGCAGGCTGCTATAAGGTCTTTCCGGAGCCTTCTCTTCTCCAGGCTGAACAACCCCACTGTCTCAGTCTGTCTTCATACAAGAGGTGTTCCAGCCCTCTCATCGTCGTTATGGCCTCCTCTGGACTTGCTCCAACAGGTCCATGTCCTTCTCATGTTGGTGGCCCCAGAGCTGAACACAGAACTCCAGGTGGGGTCTCACCAGAGCGGAGTAGAGGGGGAAAATTCCGACCCTCGACCTGCTGGTCATGCTTCTTTTGATGCAGCCCAGGATACGGTTGGCCTTCTGGGCTGCGAGCGCACATTGTAGGGTCATGTTGAGCCTCTCATCAACCAATACCCCCAAGTCCTTCTCCTCAGGGCTGCTCTCAATCCCTTCATCCCCCAGCCTGTATTTGTGCTTGGGATTGCCCTGACCCACGTGCAGAACCTTGCACTTGGCCTCGTTGAACTTCATGAAGTTCACAGACCCAACTCTCAAGCCTGTCCAGGTCCCTCTGGATGGCATCCCTTCCCTCCAGTGTGTTGACTGCACCATACACCTTGGTGTTGTTGGCAAACTTGCTGAGGGTGCACTCAATCCCACTGCCCATGTCACCGACAAAGTTGTTAAACAGTGCCAGTCCCAATACTGACCCCTCAGAAACACCACTCGTCACTGGTCTCCACTCGGACATTGAGCCATTGACAGCAAGTCTTTGAGTGCTACCATCCAGCCAATTCCTTATCCACTGGGCGGTCCATCCATCAAATCCTTGTCTTTCCAACTTAGAGACACGGTTGTCATGCGGGACAGTGTCAAATGCTCATTTTGTCTTCAGTTTGTTGGCAGTTTCACATGGTTGCTTTTCAAAAGGTTCTCTCCTGAATACGTCAATTTGGGGCTCTACATCTTTTTCTCATGAGATGTTGACATGCTGCTTAGGGCATGGACTAATGATTGAATCTCCTTTTCGAGTATATCACGTTTTGCAGTAGTTTGGTTTGGAGAGGGCTTTTCACATATGCACTTGTTTAAATATACTCAGTTCAACATGAGCAGTACAACCTAAAATGGGCTGCAGGGTTTTTGTTGTGTTTTTTTTTTTTTTTCTTTGTAACGCAAAGAATGTGAAATTAAAAGAGTCAGCTTTAACTTTAGTGTTGCAACACAGTTCCTTTTAACTTGCTTCAGTCCCGCGAGTACCCTGTCACCTTAATTTCTGTTTAGAGTAAGACAGGTTTGTAGCAGTCTTCTCAGTAATTCATCTCTGAAATAATGTTGACTTGGGGCTTTGTGTCTATCTTGAAGTATAATAGTGTCATTTACTGTTAAAAGTGGCATCAAGAGATCCTTTCTTTTGTCACATTTGCAGTGTCTCCATAGAACTAGATATTTTTCTAAAGGTTATGAGACTGGGCCCTTATCCTGCTAGTGATTTCTGCAAGGGAAACATTTTGAACCTGCGGTCTTTTAGACCATGACTCTTATAGGGAAGGAGATGTTGTTTACAGCAGCCTGTGGCTTATGTTACCTAATAAAACCAGTGCTTACTTGGGAAATTGGACTTTTTCCCTTTCATTTTATTTGGTTTCCCTGTCTCCAGATTGTTGGGGGGGGTATTTTTATTGTATATTAGTTTAGTTTATTTAAAATTTTTTAACCCAGGTGTTTTAATTTCTGTGTGACTGATACTTCCTTGATCAAGTTAACACCAGTGTCACCCTCCAAATCACAATGTTACCAGTCATATTTCCATTGCAAGTTTGATTACAACTCTGTTCTCTAAAACAGGATATTGTATAAGTCAAATGAAGACTGACATCTTTATGAAATCTCAATTTGATAAACTATCTCAGCTTGTAGCTGCAACATTCTCCAGGTTTAATCTGGGCTATACCCCCCTCGCTCCCCAGCTAAATCCCTATGCTTTAATGTACAGGTGAATCCAAGATGACTCCCCTTGTTCAGCGGTTCCTCGATATTTTCACTGAGGAAAACCACCATGGGAAGTAACACTGAAAATGTTGGATCTTCACTCTTACCCACATCATGCACAGACACTCCCAGTGTTAAAACACATCTTTCTCATTACTGGTACACAGCTGACAGTTCACAGTCGAGTTTGCTGCAGGAACATTGCTTTATTTCTGTGCATCTTTGTCATAATTACCAACATTCAGAATCAAGAGTGTCAGACTTTACAAAACCAGGCATTTCCTGTCATTTAACTTCTCTCTCAGAATTTGTATAGAAACTACATTTTTGCTGTCAAGGTTTCTGCCATACAGTGAGAACCGTTTCAGGATTCCTGGTTGTTTGTTGCCTTGAACTAAAGAGGCAGCTTTTTCTTCTAGGTCTCCCCACCCTTTATTTCAAGGATTTCTTGAGATACACAAGGACAATTTTTTTCCTGCTTTACATTTGGTCTCCGGCTCTGAAATAGTCCCTGAGAAACTCAGTAAGTTTGCCATAGAGGATATTATCTACCTTGCTCCTATGGAAAGGAAAGGAGATAATGTATGAGCTTTAGAAGCTTCAGTGTTATTTCTAAACATAAGAAAAGAGTTTCCCTTTACTTTTGTGTCTGTTTTTCCCTCTGGAGAGATGGAACCTGTCTATTCTAGCATCACACACAGGTAGGAGGCTATGTCCCTTTTACTTCTCCTCTTTGTTCTTTGCTAGGTGCTTATCACATTTTCCACCCTCTAGCTTTTCTCTGGTCTTTCTGCTTATTCAGTCCTTTCCAGTTCACCCTATTCACCCTAAAATGAAACTAGATAAACAATGTGGTTACCCTTAGCTTGCAAACAACCTTGTGCTTGTTTGCCATTCCTTCCCTTCCCACCTTTTTTGACAGTTCAGGTTGCAATAATTTGAACCACAACTGTCTCCTCCTCTACTATAATGGAAATCTGCTCTTGAATGATCATTGCTGATACTGCATAATAATGAGTATGTTTATGTGTGCATACGCACAGACATACACACCACAGGGAAATAAGTTAGACTTTGTATAACCAGATAGAGCTCTGATCATTAAAAAAATTCTTGCATCTATTCAGATCTGTATTTATTTCAGACTGTTTTAATTCTCATTTACACTATGGATATTTCATGTCACTGTCACTGTGAACATAAATTATTTTCAGGTAGCAATTGCTACATTGCAATTGTTGAACAATAATAGAAATTGCTCAACTATGCTTCCAGCATGGGATGAAGTGAGTATAGTGTAAATGGCAAGCATGGCCATTTATTTCTCTTTATAGCCAAGCTGGCTCACTCATCCTTAGTTTAAGTGATAGTTCAAGCTGTGAAGGAGTTGTTATCACACTCATCATTTTTATTACATAGGAAATGGTCCCTTTGGTTAATTGGATTTGGAAAATTTGCTGAGCATTCAGGTGAACCTCCATGAATCCTAGTAATATTGTGATACCCCACAAATCTCTGTCAGCTGTCCACATTCTAACTAAGCCTTCTATTTTCTGGAGTTTTGAGCCCAGAATTGCAAAAAAAAACCCCTCTGTGAAGTCCACTTGGACTTGATTACTATAATATATTTTACAGAGAGAATGCTGAGATACTGTGGGCCTTGTCACCAATACACGTTCATAAAATACATAATGAGATTGATTTACTTTTCAGATTAACACATTAAAAGTCTTTTCCTTAATACTCTGTAACTGAATGGGAGAAGAGAGCATCTGTAGATGTCTCAGCTGTACATCTAATAATCAGCTTTCAGTAGTCTTGTTCAAGACCTGCCACCCTCACTGTGGGACAGTGTTTCCGAATCTGTCCCTTTGAATCCTCTTTGCCATTTAGAAACAAAACCATTGCGGGGGGAACAAAAAGAAAAAAAAGAAAAGAAGGAATCACTGAAGAACTTGATATTCCAGTTTGTCCGTCTAAGGTTTGGTCTGAAAGCCTTCAGAAGCATTAGGATGCTTTCAATTGACTTCAGTGGGTTTTGGATGAAGACTTTAGGGAACAGTGTTTCACAAAACACCAGACAGGAGTCTTTCTTTCCCTCTCTCTCTCACAATAATGAAAAATAGTCCTAGTAAATTACAAACCCCTTCTATGACTTCCCAGCTATTCTCACTTCAGGAAACTGGGGGAAAAAAGCTGTAGTCTCCTAATGAAGCAAGTAAAAACAAAAGAAGCATCGATAAGTTAAATTGTTCTCTCCATTTTAACATACCTAATTATTAGTGTATGACTGAGATCTATATCCTATAAAAATGACATCCTCCACAATACCACAGGGATAGTTTAAGCTACCTTAAATCACTCAACCTGCAATACATCTGAAATGTTAATTAAGCAAGTTTTTTATCCTCACCTCTGCTCTGCTGGCTTTAGTGAAATCTTGTCTGCCAGGGAAAACTCTCTACAGGTACTGCCAATTCTGTTTGAAGTTGGTGATCTGGGTTTGGCTCATAACATTCACAGTAGATTTACCTGAAAGATCAATAAAAGCATGTTCAAAGCAAGATTGGCTTCATAGAGCCTAGGATTTTATTAATTTATATAAACTTCCTAAAACTTTTGCTATAAAGAAAAAGGGAAAAGCTTGAAAATATTCACAATATTGTACAGCAGGGTAAGGAAAATGGTATAGCAAAGTTCTGGGATTAGTTTCTCTTTTCCGAAAAAACCTTCTCAAAATAGTGCACATATCAGAATGACAGGATGCTACAGACACAGATAAGATTTTCAGATATAGCTAGAGCTTTCAGATGTTTCAGGTTGTTGCATCTCAACAGGTCCTCATTTTCAGGGGATTGTAAGCACCCCGTCTTAGAAACATGTCTTTGAAGTGTCTTATACAAAGCACCCCAAAATACCATTCACAGTATGCCTCCTGCAAAAATTTTTGTCGTAGCAAGTCCTTAATTGAATCTGTGTCTTCTGTCATTGATGTCATGAGATAGATCATTGTAACAGAAGAAAGCTAAAGGCAACTCTCATCACCAACTCTTAAATGTAATAGTAACCCTCAGTGTGGCACATGCTGATTTTGTCTTTTTTTTTTTCATGGTGTATAGTTTAGTAGAATATAAAATCAGAATTTAAAAACCAATCAAGCAGCCAGGAAGACTTTGATCTTTAAAATGCTGGAATTATCTTTAATCAGAGGAGATTTATAAGTAGTAGTTGAATTAAAGGTGGAATTACTGTCTGGCTTTGTTCGTTTAAGTTTCTCTGCTCTTCCCACTAACAAAAATTTTGTCTCAAATATCTCCTATACTCTTTGAGAGAGATTTGTAATAGGCAGTCTTCAACTTCAGAATTGGGTTAATCTTCCAGATCTTTAGTGGCAGCACTCTAAGTAGATCTGTGAGCTTGGAGACCCTTATCAGTGAAAGAGTATTTGAAGCTCTGGAAATGTGTGTTCCCAAGCCCACGGTGAACTGCCTCAAAGAGCAGAAGAAAATAGAGTAAGTCTGGATGGAGAAATCCTTGTTTTTCATGTATGCTCCTAGGGAAAAGCAGGTTATTTTCTTTTGAAATCCTGCTTCTTTGGGTTTACTTATTTGTTCTCACACACATAATGATTCTTATAATGGAGGAGGTGTTGGTTTTTTTCATTGGTATAAATGGGAAAATATGTTGAAATGCTCAAAATGGGTGAAAAGTTTCATAGAAAATGATATTTCCTCTACAGGTCTGATGAGCAATATGAAACTCATGACAGAGCGGTCCCATCCAGGAGAGGAAAAAAGGTGCCAAAGCCCAGAGACTCCTGCATCAGCAGACCCTTCAGCTACAGCTGAGCACTCTCTTACCTTCTTTCTCTTGTTACCCAGTTCAGGTTTGTCACTTCAGAAAAGAGATACTTGGTCAGAAAGGAGTTACTTCTATCAACAAAGCAAGAAACTCTTCTTTTTTATGTGGCCAGCTTCACTACCCAGCCATCCCCACACTAAAAGCACAGTCGCATATGTTTTGATGTTCCTTGTCAGATTTTGAAGTAATAACATTTCCTACCCCCCCATCTGAGAAATGTAATCTAATTTAACCAAAAAGACCAAAAAAATCTCAAAATCATGGACAGACACACATAAATAGAGCCTCCCTGTCCCTGCTCCTTCTCAAGGTTTTTCACAGAGCGATACCAATAGACAGATCCTTCTTCATTCCCCACAGCCTTATCAGTTTAATATCTTTTATTGTAGTATTTGCCGGCATTGTTCACATACCACTGGAAAGCTCTTTAGTCTCTGAGTTCAAACCTAACAGAGCAAAGGTTGGGAGTTATGTTTTCCTCATTTTTATTGATACCACCATGACATGAAAGGGCAATAAAGACAAAGTGAAGTTGCCTGCATGGCTGAGTAGCTGGAGGACTGTCTTCCATGCACTTCATTGCTTTTATAGATTCTGTATCATGTCACCTTCCTCCCATTCCATCCCAAAAGCAAAAAAGTCAGTGGTTGTGTGGGGTGAAGCTATACAAAGGAGAACTGCTTTAAGGGAGTTTTCAGGGAAAACAATTAGTCTATGGAAAGGAAGGTGTGATGTGGAGAAAGGAACATTTAGAGAGGAGGTTACTTTTTCTTTTCTTTTTTTTGAGTTTCCAAAGAAAGTGTCAGGTGTTTCTTCACTTTCCAACCTCTGTGAACCAAGTGTTGAACTGAATCCACTGAGCCCTTTGCTAACTGAACCCTGCTGGATTTCTCCTGCCTTACTTAGCACGTACTATCTGGATACTTTGACTGCTTCAGATGATTATGGCTGTAATTCTTTGTGGGGCTTTACTGCACCATAGTAAGGCATAATAAGACCTTAAATACAAATTTACAAAAAAAAAAAAAAAAAAGGGAAAAAGAAGAAAAAGAAGAAAAGAAAAAAACCCCATAACTCTCATCTGTGAATAAAGGCTTTTATAAGCAGCTTAGCATTGCATTCTCCCTGAGTGTTCCTTCTGACAGCACAACACTGGAAAAATAAGTATTCCCATTGCCCCTTTGCAAGGAAAGGTCTAGCTGAGGCACAGTGAACAGCAGTTTAACATTTCTTGTTTTTCCTTTTATTTGTGGGTAACTGGGATTGCTGCTCTTGTAGTTGCGAAGTAGGGCAAAGTAACCCACAGATGCAATTTCCACAAAGGGAGACCCAGGAAGAACACTCTTAATAGACATCCAAAGTGAAGGGATAGCTAAAGCTCCCTTAGGAAAACACAGAGACACATTATGACTGAGTTCTGATAAAGGTGTTAAGTCAGTCAAACTCCTACTTCTGTACAAGAAAAGAAGCAAAATCACTATGAGGTTCCCATGCCTGCTCCTTGGGATGAGCAGGAATCTTTATAACTTATCTAAATACACTATTTGACTCTTAATATACCTATTAATAGTACACCATGCTGAAAGATGGGGCTGAGAATACAAGGATGTCAATATAGGAAAAGGAAGGTGAGGACAAAAGAATGACATTTTTCAGTACACTATTTTTTGGGGTCAGGAAAGGGAAACAGGCTGGAGGGAACATTTACCAACCACCAACCATGTGATGTGGCAGAGATCACTTGAGAGGGCATATTTTCTGCGCTGAGTTTTATAGTGTAGAACAAGGGTTGATGCCATGGTTCATCTCTAATTCTCCTGCCATGACGTTGGCATGTATACAGTGTTTATTTCTCCACATGTTGGCTTGAGAAAGGGGACAAGAAAAAATTACATAAGCCATTTCTAAGATTTTGGACACAATAGGGTGTTTATCTTCTCTCCCTTTTCTGCATATTACTTGGCTGAGATTCATGTTTCTACAGTGACTTCCTCAGTTCCCTGTACATATAAACAGCTCTTTCTGAACTGATCCTTCCATCCAGTTCTTATCTCCCAAGCCCGATTCATCTACCACTGTCTCCCACCAGAAGGAACAAGGAAAGAGGCTTGGGTACCATTCTGTGATCATCCTGACTTGTCTAAATGCTCCCAGCCATGGTTTTGGTCCTTGTTAGCTAGTAGGCACACAGGCAGTGTCTGAACACTGTTCGGGGGTTAACACAATATAGGAGACATTTCCAAGTGGCAGGTGGGATGCAGCCACTCTATTTTCGGGAGTGTCTAAGCATATGGATGCAAGCTGTCTCCTCCCAGCTGGTCTCAAGGACAGAGAACGAGCCCTGGCCTTTTTTGTTTTGTAATATACAGAAGGGGAGAATTCTAGCAGCAAACAATAACTTGGGGAGCAGATGTGGTTTCTTAATGTTTAACTCATTGTTACAGTTTCTAATTATGTGTTTACAATTATAATTATGTATGCTTATAGTTGACTGTATTCCTTTCTTAAAATGAAAATAAATGACTCGTTTTACATAGAAAATATTCACAGGGGCATTTTCAGATGCTTCGTTATCTGTGATTGTGTTTCTGTGGCTGTGCATCACTGTCTTCTTAAATGTATATCTTTCTCACAAGCTTGTTAGCCCTTAATCTATTTGTATCTTTTTTTGTCATGCCTATATGTATCACAAATTATTATTGAATGAATACCTCACAGTCTTTTAACCTTTTGCAGTAAATTAATTTCTTTTCCTAATTTTCACACTTTTCTGTGATCCTCCCACTCTTGTATAAATCTTCCTGTGCAACAAAATAGTTGACATAAGTAAAACTGCTATGCATAATTGATGTGTTCTCTGTTTAATAAATAAGGTAACTATAGGGGGCAAGATTTCCAGTTGTTAAGCAGACTGGATGAGTGGTAGCAGTATTTTTAGCTTCTGTCCAGAAGAATAGAAAAGGTAAATCTGTTATTCTTGGGTTAAACCACAACAACATCAAACTTTCGTAATTGTCAGACTTGATCCACTGTTCATTTCACAGTAACAAAAAATGCCAGTGGAAAAAAAAAAAAAAAGACAAAGTTTTTCTGCTGTTAATGAGACAGAGGTGACTGTAAACAATAGATGCCTTATAGCTATTTTCAAACAGGAATCAAAGCTGTAATTAAATATAAAACACTGTCAATGATAGGCTTTTTAATGTAACATATCTCAGTTGCTTTTCCTCTATCAAATATCTTCACTTAGACAAAAGCTGAGAGTGACAAAACAAGAGAAGAAAGACTTGTGCTGAAGACTGATTTCTTGTTGCTTATGACACACCAGTCCTGTAGCTTCAGTAGCAAATATTCTTGACTAGAAGTCAGAACAGAGCTGATTACATAATTTTTGTGGCATCTGTCCTACTAAATGGTGCCACGTGAAGACAGTTTGTTCATAGATGAACATAGGCTTCAGCTGAACCCCAAGAAAAGGCAGATCCAAGCAGCCTTTGCAACTTCTACCTGCTCTGTTCAGACCTTGGGTTGTCTTCTCCCAAGCTCAGAATAGGCATGGAATAAGAGGAAATAACTTGGGGAGAACTCGTGAAGAACTCAAGCTTCTTTACCTTTGTATTTTCAGGTTGTTTTATAACACAAATGGGTGGGTGCTGGATGGATGGCAGCATTCTCCCAAATCCACAAGTCCAAAGTATGTTGCTTCATGAATACACAGAAATGAGAACAAAGTAAAGAGAGTACTGGAAGTCAGAGGCAACTCTCATGCAACACCTGCCTGAGCTAATCAAAAGGATACACAACTTCTGCACAGTCCTTGATCAGCTCTGCGATGCCTCAAGCCAGAATCCAGCCTATATATGTAAACAAAGAGGAAGCCCTGAGCAAGTACTAGGAAATAGGCCAGAGGATTTGGTATAAAGAACCACAGTTCTTACATGGTGTGGGTTAATTCTTTTCTTGCATAATTTTCTACTTGCAAATCAAAAGAAAGTAGTTCAGAATCTGAGCCACTACCCTGCTATAAGGCTGTCAGATAAAGTCAAAATCTACACCGTTGAAGTAAAAGTAGATCTATAAACACAGTATAACTAATCTGTCAGTTTTGGGGTAGTGTAGCAGTTAAACCCAAGGTATTTCTATATAAAATAGAAACAATCTTTCATCTAAATTACAAGAGGAAATAGAGTCAGAAGGAAAAAAAATCTATTCCCAGTTAACTCAGAACAACTCTGCTATAGAATATGACCCTGGAGATGTTCCTCTGCAAGGGAAGATATTCACCAACTACTTCTACCTGTCTGTCAGAGTTCAGAGAGCATCTGGATGATGCACTTAGTCACATGATTTAGTCCTGCAAAGAGCAGGGAGTTGGACTTGATGATCCTTACATCCTTTGACTTCCATCCTTACTTGGCCATACATCACAGTAGGCTTTGCAACCTCAAAGATTGCTGCATGCCTTTCTGTTGCACACACAAAACATGTCTTAGTTTCATGCCAAGAAAACATCATTCTGGTGGTGAACACTTTTGACTGAAAAAAGAAAAATTCATACAGAAGATAACTGTATGTCTTGGAGCCATAGGGAGCTCCACACAGAGCCCCACAAAGATCCAGAGGCAAGGGTAAGTTAGTGTGAACATTGCCAAACTTGGCTTCAGGGCCAAGGAAAAGAGGGACTCTAGATGGGAACAGCTTTGCCACCCCAGAGAATATTTTATTTCCCTTTTTTCTCACAGTAGTTATGTAGTTCCTCTCATCACAACATGGGTGATACCTCACAAGCATTTATGTATGTGATCTTACAGCTTTGTGTCTGCTAACAATTCAGGTAAGGAGCCGGCACTTAGAGTTTTCTCTTGAACTCACGTCAAGTCAGCTCTTACTTCTACTTGATCATTTTGATGGCCAGAGATTATATTAATGTCTTATTGCTCAGCATGTTATTGTCAACAGAATTTAGTATGTCTCAGTAATCTTGATTTGACGGCTGCTCATACTCAGTCCACTGACTTGCAACCTCTTAACCAATACGTAGGGTGAGCGGCTATTCTAAAAATTAAGTGCTTGGGGAATTTGAGTCCTAGACACCATAGACACTATCTCCAAGACTATGTTACATACAATGTAGCGGAGAAGAGGCTGGACATTGTGATATCAGTTAAATTCTGTTAGCACAGCCATTTGCAATGCTGGACAGTGTCTTGCCTAACCTTCAGTAGCTCCTCCAGAAGGGAGCAGGTTTTATGCATCTCCTGTGCTGTACCTGGCAGCTCTGAGCAGAAGTCTTCAGTATTCTAATGCAACTCAAACGGCACAACTTCCTTTGTTTAGAGAACCAACATGAGCCAGAATCTACCATAATATTGAGAGTTTTGACCCTCAGTGCACTTTCAGACGGCTAAGTTTGAGCTGAGTCTCACTTAGTTTTCTTGAACCTTAGATTAATAATCTGCTGGGGCCATTTTTAAGTCTAGCGAATAATTTTAATTGTATAATGATAAAAACAGTATTTGGCATAGTGTTTTGTCTACTAAATTCCCTCCACAGAGTTATACTCTAACTTTTTTAGCTCTACATTTCTTTCTTCTTCTTCTCAAAGCTAAAGGACTGACTTGAACAACAGTCAAGGCCTTCAGATTCCCTCAAGGACCCTTCAATCTCTGAGCTTCACAAAAGCAAATCAACTGCTTCAGCTAACAAAAAAGCAGCTCCACAGTCGGAATCAACCTGGTAATATTTTCCCAGTGCACAATGACACCGGTCACCTTCTTCCTAATTAATTACCACCCCAGTAGGCTTGTACCAATGTGTTTTGAAAAGTTCTCAACAACAACAGTCTCTTCTGTGAAGTAGCTTAAAACATGCACATTGCACTCTGTTTTGATTGATTGATGAACCTCATTGCAGTGTATATAATAATGTGCTAAATGTTACATATGCCCTTAGTGGGTAATTTCAGGAAATTATTAAAATGTGCTTCTTTTAAAAGGTTTGGTAATGTAAGTCAAAGAGACACTTAACAGACCCAATGCTGATTAGTGTGGGTGACCACAGTATACTGGAGTCTTTGATATTTCTTGGCTTTTTCTTAGTTTCCCGGAGGCCCTTTGGACAAAGCAAGAGAGATGGCTGAGACACCCTTGGCCTTCTGGGAAACTCAGTGACATTTAAAGACTGCTGGGGCCTATTCTGCTAATATCTAAACTAATTAAAATCAAATCATAATTGTAGAAGCTTGTTCACCAGAATTCTAATAAGACTTGGAGCAGTACATGCTGCACGCTGCTGTGCTAAAGGCTGTCTCAGCTATGTGAGAAGTGTTTTACTATACAGCAAATTGTTCTCGGCGATTTTTCTCCATCTTACAACCAGCTCCTTATATAAGAAATGTCACTTCAAATGTAGGATGAAGACTTGCTTCAACATGTCTCTTTCCATATACACTGAACACATATTGCTGTATCGTGTAATGGGATATTTGTCAGGGTGTGGCAAGCTTGTATATACCAACTGTCTTCTCATGAGGACTGAGTGTGATACCCTGCACTGAACTTCCACTTTACATCGCCCCAAAACTATTTCAGGAACTATATTTGACACCTGAGGAGGCAGAGCAGTTGAGGAATAAGAGCACTTGCCAAACAGCCATGAGTTAGGCTCCCTTTTTCTTACTTCACTCCCTGCATGGTCATAGTCAGTTCCTTCAAAAATGCAGGAATTATTTGGGAAATCAAAATTAAAGACAACATATGATTGTATAAACTCCTACTTTGAATAAAGGATGCAGTTAATTTTCTCTCAATTAAAATCTGTCACCCCCAGAAATGGTAAAAAAAAAGGTGTTCAAAGATTATCAGAAATAGGGAAAATCTTCAGTTTTCTTTGGTTAGGACTCCTCAATGTGGAAAGAATTACTGAGAGGGGATGCAATAAATTAATTGATAGCATGGAGAAGGTGAACAGACAAAGTTTATTCATTGCTATAATAAATTAAGGGACACAGAAGGAGATTATCAGGCAGCAAATTTAAAACAAATAAATAATTTTTTTTTCATGCGACACAGTTAAACTGAGGAACTCACTACCATAGGCTATTGTAAACATGTTCAAAGAGGAATGAGGTAAATTAACAATACTTCACTTGAAAACCTGAGTTAAAAATTCCTCTATACCGGTAATGGCTGGAGGCTGGAACAATGTGTCATGGGAAGGATCACTCTTCTATTTTCTTTCTTACAGTCCTTGGTAAAGATTTCCGATTGGACACTGCTGAAGACTGGTAGGTGGATATTTTCTCTGATCTGAGATATTCAGTTTACTTTCTGAAGAAATCAGTGACACGTTTCGGTGTGTAAGTGCTATTCATTTCAACAGAATAACTAAATATACTAAAAGTTTAATCAGCTAAATTCTTTGAGTACAAAACAAAGGAAATTACAAAAAGAAAGAAAACACGGACCACACCCCACACTATGCAAATATTGCAAAGATTAATGAACACTGGGGATCTCACAAAGTAAAAATTTCATCACTCATTACACACTTCTTATTGAAAGCAATGAGAACTTCATTACAGACTTTACTGGAAGCAGAGGAAGGTCTGCAATAAAGTGTTGTTTAATATGTCTCTAGTTCCATTAAAATTATTGTCTCTCCCATCTGCATTCATATCAGACCATGAAAAGGCTGGTAAGGGTAAGTGTCACAATTAAAGGTAATTAACCCAGCAGGAGATCTGTTCTCAGGTAACTACTAGCATGATGGGGTTTTGGGGAGATAAAGGGCGGGAGGGCATAGGTTTCATCTATTCCATCAGAGCTTTCAAACAAGTGCAGCAAGGGCCTAATTCTGCTCCCTCAAAGTCAATAGACAGGCAGTGCCTTCACTCACGTCGAAACTGGAGAAGATCGTGGACAATATGTTAGCGCAACTCAGTGCAATATTGTAAAAGGTAGGGTCAAGGGCTGAGCTGAATGAGAGCTACGTCTGATGAAGTACATGCTGCTGATGAAGTATATGTCTGTCAACTTAGCTCTGGCAGGTCTTATTTTTAACATCTGCGTGTTCAGTGTCACTATGACTGTACAGTGAAATACCTGTGTCAGATCAATAAGACACTCTAACTGCTAAGGAAAACAGCATGAGAATATAACAAGTACTAAAGCATATAAGAAAGCCTTATTAATATTTAGCAAAACTAATCTGTTTCGCACTAGCCAAAACATGCACATCCAGCCCTTTTGGGAAGACAGCTTTGAAGATTCACTAAGTTGAAATGAGGTTTTCTGCACTATATGTAACCATTCATATTCTCTGTGGGCTAAATCCTATTCCATAATTTTGAAGTCAACCTTTGAGATTTGGGAGATCATTAGAGGGTTTGTGTATGTTTTCTTCATTCTGTTTTTCCAGATAGACCAAATGTAGTCACTTTATAGATGGGAATGTGATTTAAATAATATGACTTTGCTAACATTACATTTTTAATTTATCTTTATTAAGGTTGCATTTTAATTTCATTCCATGTATCCTCATTAAGCAACTGTTTGCTCCCTCAGGCATTTTTTCAAGCTAACTTTTAATCTACCTATTGGTACTCAAAGCTGTAAAAGTTAAAGCCTATTTGAATTTTTATTTGGAAATCTGCTAGATATTTTCCCCTTTATAGAACTGCAGGCATTCCGCTTTTGCTGGAGATGGTCTATTTTCCCTATATAATCTAATAAATATTAAATTAAATAACACATATTCATATCAATGTTTTGTATGCAAAGCCCTGATCTCCAGAAAATTATATATTAACTACGATAGCATTTTATTTTACATTACTATTGCAGAAGTTCTGTCTAATCAGCTGTCCGACATCCTGTCACTGTAGCATTCAGATGTTGGATAGCCGTTGAAATTAGCAGTGAGTGGGCCTAAGGGACATATATTTTCCTTGTTTCTATTGATTCTGACTTCTGAATATTGCACACACTACTTTAAGATGACAGGTGATGGAAGAAAGTTCAGTGAAAGAGAAAGTCATTGATGGGGACATGCTTTACATAATGTCACATAATGTGATTTCTCTGGACATACAACAATGACAGCACCTGCATCACATTAAAAAAAATCTTTTTTTTATTATGGTACACTCAAAGAATAAGTTTCTCTTGTGCTATATACAATATCTACAAAATTTAGACATCATTATTTGACTAAAAGGATGGGAAAGACAGATACATCTCCGGGTGGTAATAAAAGCACCCAGCATCGGTTAAGATTGCAAAGCAAGTTAACGATGTCTTGGGACACAGGTTTGGATTTCATGCTTTCTCTTCTAATGCCCTCGTCATCCACCCTTTGTCTTTCATTAGCTGCAGTGGCCGTTATGGAAACTGAGTCTTGTGGCTGTGTTGGCATCACACGAGTCAGGACGTATATATGGCAACGTGCAGTGGGTGAGCTACTGCTCTCCTGTTCTCATCCTTTCCTTCCTCCTCCATTGCCTGCATTTCTCCCCATACAAATCAGTTCAAGTCACTGTATATTTACCTAGAGAAACAACATCGTTGGTCCTTGGTTTGATATAATCCTTCATTCCCAGAATTTACATAGTCTACAGTTACTGACTGCTCTCAAACTAAGTTATTGTTTAGAAATATTTCTCTAGCTCAGCATTTCTTGTTTTGAAAAGCTGGGTGCTACCTTCAGCAAAAAAATAAATAAAATCTCTAAAGTAGGTCAGGAATCAGAACCAAAAAGGCTGCTCAAGGCAGACTCAGATCTGTAGGTATTTGCAATTTTAACTCACTGGTTGTTCAAAACATAACTAAAGCTCATGAACATACGGCACAAACAATAGCAAGCAAAAATTGTTTGTATTATAGGTGTCTGCATGTGTCTTAATTATTAACTGCTTGGTGACATATAAATAAAAATTTGTAGAACTATAGTTAGATATAAATAGGTACAAATTGCTCAAACAGCTAGATCACACAGCTAGATTTTTTTTTTTTTTTCTTTGTGGTACTTTCTGATTTAAGTTTTAATTTCATGTACCTTTCAATTATGACTGGATTTCCTTGTAAGTGACACTCAGACTTTACTGCTGCAAATGATTGTTCTGAATAAAAATATTTCTGCTGAAAGCAGTGAGATAACCTGTGCATTTGTGGACTCCTGCACTGAGACACATTGCAGGCACTTAGCAGGAGGAACAGTAGAGAAGGAAATCTTTCAGAAAAGGAAAATGCCCGTGTTGGTGCTATTCCACATTACTTCACCATTACCAGGTGTTTCCAAACTTGATTCCTCAGCCTCGTAATAAACAAGCCAATCTCAACAATAAAAACAGTTTAAGTACCATTGGTTTGAAGTCACTAGCAGAAGATGCAGCAAGGTGACAACTTGCCTTTGTGCAAAAAGATCTCAAAAAGCTAACTAGTTTCTTAGGCTGACTTCTCTCCAGGCTCAGTAAAGAGTGGAAAACTCCAGAATGAGTGTGGCTGAGACAGCAAAAACATAAGCAGGAAAAAACATGCACATTTACAACTTTCCTTCCAGTATCACACAAGGTATGATTTATATCAGCTATACACTGAGTGCAAGAATCACAAGTGATCCAGAAAATGCATGGTTGATATACCTAAGAAATGCAATCAAGGAGCAGAAGCAGATTCAGACAAATGTCCCCATCTGACCTTGAAGTCACATGGTTTTAAACCTGAGGTAGCTAGCAAATTACTTCAACTGACCTGGACTCTGCAGGAAGGTAAGCATTTGCTCCAACTCCCTGTTGGGCTGGCAGTTTACATATCCAGCATAATTAATTCTATTAGAAGTAATTGACTTCTAAGGGAAAATTTCTACTGGCTTCTGCTAGACAAGGTCCCCGAGATCCCGTGCAATGCTGCCAAAGGGCTGCCTGCAATACCCAGGCTGCAGACAAGACCTTATGGGCTACCAGTGGGAACCTAATGGGGGACCTCTTCATTCATCCCATTTTGGCTTCTTGACAGATCTCAACAAATGTTGGAACCAGAGCCAGAAACTTCTGCTATATTCAGGCTTGAATCTTGAGCTGGAATTTGTGGGTTTTTTTAAATTCCTTTAAAAACACATATATTGTTGGTTTATAAGTACATGTAATTTGTGTGTGTAATTATGATTTTTTTCTCTGCATAATTCTGATCCTGCTTCTAAGATGCTGAAGTAAAAAATGAAAAGAAAACATGATCTCTGATTTTAACAGTTCAAGCTTATGGACCTGGCCTCACCAAATGAAGACCAGATGCGGAAACACTGTTGACCTCACAATTTATCTCAAACCGCTACGGAATAAAAACTGGATTCTTCATTGTCTGAGCTAAAAGGTCCTTTAGCTATAGGTAGTTTCAAGTTTATACATCTATTTGAATCAGCCAGTGGATATGGACAGGTTACTCATTGGTTACAAGTCGTACCTTGAGCCACCTTCAACCTCATTCAGCTATATATATTTCAGCTCAGATGGGACAAGGAGGGATATAGAAGTTGGGTCAGACGCTTTCAACTAACTTCCCTTCAATATCTGCTCTTGATTAAAAATCCACATCATGCCATGAAAAAGTGATCCTAATTTCAGGTTAAATTTCCAAAAACACAGAACTGCTTTTATAAACAGAAAATAATTTTCATACAAAATAGTTCTTCCTTCTTTCTTTCCTTCCTTCCAGAAACACAAAATTAATTAATGCTGTCCAGATTTATACCATATGAGGGCTCAGCTTTGTTTCTTCATAACATCCATGTAGGTTTCTTTAGGTGGGTGTGTTTATGTTTTGAACATGGTAAATATTTATTCTTATTTAGACCTTCTTCAGAAGATTATCCAATTGATTACTCCCCAGTAATGCACTTAGCAATGCACTGACTTGACTTCTGCTTTCAGAGGTCTCAGTCATTTTCTCTTACCAAAAAGTCGAGGAAGGTCACCTCCTTTCAATGCTGTAAGCATTAGAAGGTCTTTGTTGAAGGAGGAAATTCTGGTGTTGCTTTGATATTTTACATTCCACCCGTGTAACGCACTGGTAAGTGAGCTAATGCTGAGGTGGGTTGTTACTGCTGGCTGTTATTAACAGCAGGTTCATCAGTTCCTGAATTAAGGGTGTCTGCAATTCCACCAGCTTGATGTTCCTTGACAGCTACCAGGTAAGTCTCTAAATGTGCTGCTAATTGCATAAAACACAAGAAGGATCAGGAATATGTGATATCATTGTCTGAAGTCCAACACGGAGAGCTATAATTTGGTTTTTAACAGAAGGTAATATTAGAAACTCAGTAGTGAAGAACACTGCTGTGAAAATATAGGCAAGAAATAAAACAGGCAAAAAATTGCTTCTAGCATAATATTTTCAATTCTACTATATTGGAGGAAGCCTTAACCAGGACAAGCTTGTAACATTTAACAGAAAAATTATTCTAACTCTAGCTCCGCAGTTTCTGCCATGTTGAATAATGTCATTCTTTTATGTGGCAAATTTGCTTGTATCCCACATGAATTTGGCAGCACTATCATTTTTCCAATCATATACAATTACTTAAATCAGAAATGTTGAATCAGAGTATAGAAGCCAGCTACAAAGCTCAAATTATCCCTTTGGAACATGCTTTGTGATATTTTAAGTTTCCTGCTGTAAATATTTTTGAATATCTCATATTACAGTGGAGTTGTGAGAAACGGAGTTAGTATTACCAAAAGGTCTTATGAATTTAATTCAGTTTCACAGATTTATTTTGTGCAGAAAGAAAAAAAAAAAAAGTGTTTGGAAAAACAATGATACATTTCAAGTCATCATCTCCAAAAGGAAACTTCCAGATTTTTCACTTGGAATGACTTTGTTTTAAACAAAAACTGCCTAACATTTTAATTTTGATATGGTGCATTTTTAATGTATCAGGTAACCAAAATATCTATGATTTTGTTGGAGGAGGAGAATGCCTCTAATTTCCATTCCCTCTAATTATGGCTGAAAATGTAATAAGAATAGGCTCCCTTACAAAGTTTCAAGACCTTTTTGTATATAATCAGGCTAGAAACGTACTTGCACCATTGAGATGTGTCCACGGGGGGTGTTGTTGACATCAGAAAATGTGAAGGTACAAAATAATAAGCAAGAAAAGTAAGTTTCCAGGTAATTACATATTTTTTCCTGGAACTGGAACACAAATCCGGGCTAAGTGTCACAGTCTGAGGTCAGGTTTTGCTTTACCTTGGTGTTTCACTCCACTTCAGACTTTTGCATTATCTTTGCTTCAGCTTTCCCCAAATCTGCTCTCCAGTCTTGCCCTTTCCTGCTGTTAGGTTGCTTCCCATTGCAAACCCTTTAAAGGCTGATACATGCAAACCTGCAAAGTCCTGAATAATTCCAGCTTGCTTTAACGTTTTGAATCTTAATTCTGAAACAATTCTGATCTTGAAAGTGATAGAGACATATTGTGATAACATCTCTTAATGCCTGCTTTAAGCAAGCATCCAGCTGGCATAATGTAAAACCACGACCACAGGTTGCCGACTCCTCTCCCCTACTGCCAGATTTACTTTATGACACCAGAAGAACCATGTTAGTAAAGGAACCAGCAGGCTGGACAAAGAAATGAGGTTTTGTTCAAACCTCCCACTGATACTGAGTTTCACAGGTAATAAGCAGGACTGGCCTAAGGCCAAAAATAAACTTTTTATTTGGCTCTCTCAGCAAAGGAGACTCTACTCTTACAACACAGGACTTCAGCAAACTTTCCCTGAAGCTAATGAAATTTCATTCATCTCAGGACTGTTAAAAGTGATTCTAGAAGATGGTGTAACTCGTGTCGCTCATATTGGTTTTCTTTCCAAAGTCATATCAGCAGCTAAAGAGTCATTTAGCCATATATCAGGAAATTTTTAAAAAGGTGTAGGTGTATTTGATGTTCACTTCATGCACCAAGAGGAAAAAAAAAAAAAATCCAATTCTGTTTTTTCTTTGCAGATTTTTCTGTAAGCACATGAATAAACCTGACTGTGCACATGCCTATGTACCTTCTTTAATCAAAGGACAGAACAGGAACCATCTTTAACAAGTTCCATAACTGGACTGTACTGTGCAGCTAAAAAAATATAAAAAATTAGAGAAACCTTAAATTAAAAATATTTGCCTCCAGAAATCTGAGGGCATTTCACATCTGAATGAACAACAGTCAGCTTCAGGAGGTAATTCTTTTCCCCTATCAGGAAACTTTGTTGCCTCGCAGAGAAAAAAATAAAACAAACCACAAAATTCTGTGAAATAAAAACCTAAATCATAATTTTATTTTTCTTGCAGAAAATGTCATTTCCTCCTACGTTTATCTTTGGTTTCTCATCCTCAATACTATAGCTGTTCTTTTGCATTCTGTGACATTAAGTAAAGAAATGCTTGTGGAATCTTCTTTTCTAATTTCACTTTTCTTTCTTAAATGTGACTCTCAATAAAAAAAGACCCAAACCAAACAAACTTATTAACTATTCTAAACCCTTTGATCATACTCCAAAGCCCAAGTGGTGCATGCAGAACAATTTTTAAGTTTTATATTTTAAAAATAACTGAATATTTCTAATCCTAGGTGTCCCAATCCCATGTGTTAGTTGCAGAACTAAGTAAATAACCTTCTTCTGTATTTGCATTTTAGTTTTCTTTTAACATTTTGCAATATAGATTTTCATACAGAACACTTCTCTTTTTTTATAAACAGATGCCACTCTAGCTGTCATTTCAAAGATGTGTGACTGAATCTCTGAAAGTCTAAGAGAAATGTTAAAAGTGACATGAAGTAAAGCAAATGATTTGACTATTGTTTCAAGTGTTCTTTTTTAAAATTTAAATGCAAACCCCCCCTGAAGATATTATTCGGTAATACTAATAAAGATCTTTCTATAATGCTCTAAATTGCTAAAGTTCCTGTGTAAACACTAATTAATTCAAATAATACCCACAACTTTTAGATGCTAATATTAAATTCACAAAAGTAAGTCGATATGTGTGTGTGTGTTCATGAGGGCTGCACTCCCTCCATGTATTCATATGCACAGACTATACAGTCATTTGTCAGTCTCTAATAAGAAACAGAAGTGACATCTGTCATGCATTCCAGTAAACACATTAAGCAAAGACAATAGGACCCCAAAATGTTTACTCAAGTACTCTAATTAATTGTGACTTGCTGTAACAGAGTTTTCTATGAATTAAACAGAAAGATCCATGCTCTCTCCTCCCCCTGCTGTAGCTTTTTGTGCAGTGGGAAAAGATTTAAACTAAAGACTTCCCTTCTGGCCCTGCCAAGGTGCATTTTTTCCTCATAGACTTGACTTGGAGTAGAAGTTGATGTGAGAGTTTGTCATGGCTGTTTTGACAGTCCGGTCATCCTAATCCAGGGATCTGGTCCCTGTGGTTTGTCAATTATCCTACTAACCCTACAGCGAGAGGAACACTCAAGGCACTGAACTGTCATCCAATAACCAAGAAATAATGTCAGCAGCCAGTGAGTAGGGATTGTGAGAGATGGGGATGCTTTTGACAACAGAGAAGTGTGGATCATTTCAGCATTTATTTTATTTATAGGCATTCGTAACAAATTAATTATATCTCACTGCAAGGTTTCACTAAAACTTGCCGGATCCAGACCGGCACGCACACCCAGGATGATGAGTACAATTGAGTGCAGAGATTGCAGCACCGCAGATCCAGGCGTGGCGGTTCGATTCCCAGTTTCTTTCACTCCCCTCCTGTGACCTTGAGCTTGTTACTTGACTTGGATATGTTTCAATATCCCCCTGGATAAACTGAGGATAAAAGCATCCACTCTTAAGAGCAGACAGAGCCTTAATCAATTAATGCCTGTAAAGGACATTAAGATCATTTAGCAAAAGGTAGAATTAAAGTGCAAATTATGCTAAGGTCCTACGGAAATGAAAGGCAAGTGTGTTTAAAAGGGGATTTAGATGAAGAAGGCTAGACAGCAAAGAAAAGCTAGGTGGAGGATCACAGGAGGCTTGATTCTGATCCAGTGTGTATCAGGATAATTTGGCTTAACTCCCCACTTAATACTAACAAAGCAGGCTCTGCCCTGGATTCTCACTTGGTGTAAAGTTACACTGATCTATGATTGCACCAATTAAACCAACAGAGAGTCCAGATTTTTGGCTCTTGAAGTCCTCATAATTAGAGCTATAATTTTGGTTTTTTTCTTTTTTTTTTTTTTCCTATTGTTTCTCAATCATAGGTTTACTCTAACTATGTTCAAGTGAGAAAATACTTCAGAAGAAATGAAGGAATAGAGACAAACTAAATCTCTGGACTCATCCTGTTGCCAAGTAAGCCACAGCATGACCAGGAAGGCTTGATGATGACATGGGTACCAATGAGAGTCTCTTATACCTTTAGTTTCTTAGTTTAGGTGTGGTACAGCCCCAGCAGTAATTAGTTCAAATTTTCTACCACCTGACGGCTCTTCAGAAAAGCACGGGGTGTGAGATAGGTAAATTCAGTCAGCAAGCATTTCAGCATAACTTCTTTTAAACTGATATACTCAGTTTTCTCATTTCCAGCAAAATGGTGTGCAAATAGGTCAGCCAACACAGTATTGGGATGAACTCTGATAAAACACAGCTCATATGAAATTTAAAACGTTAAGGGATTGTTTTAAGACTCCTTCTAGGAGACTGAACAATTTAGAGCTCCAGTTTGTGGTGGTTGGAAAGGTTTATTCTGGACACTAGCACGGAAATGGAAAGGAGAAATTTATGGTGATCCTTGGAAGGGAAAGTTCTTCCAGTCATAGGTGTTTCAAAACCATGGGTGCTACGGTTAGAAAAACTGAATGTAGTGGGTCGTAGTAGATCATGCTATTCATCAAATAATTTTGTCTCCTTGTCGTGGTTTAACCCCAGCCAGCAACTAAGCACCACGCAGCCGCTCACTCACTCCCCCCCCACCCAGTGGGATGGGGGAGAAAATCGGGAAAAAGAAGCAAAACCCACGGGTTGAGATAAGAACAGTTTATTAGAACAGAAAAGAAGAAACGGATAATGATAATGATAACACTAATAAAATGACAACAGCAATAATGAAAGGATTGGAATGTACAAATGATGCGCAGTGCAATTGCTCACCACCCGCCGACCGGCACCCAGCTAGTCCCCCGAGCGGCGATTCCCCGCCCCCACTTCCCAGTTCCTATACTAGATGGGACGTCATATGGTATGGAATACCCTGTTGGCCAGTTTGGGTCAGCTGCCCTGGCTGTGTCCTGTGCCAACTTCTTGTGCCCCTCCAGCTTTCTCGCTGGCTGGGCATGAGAAGCTGAAAAATCCTTGACATTAGTCTAAACACTACTAGCAGCAACTGAAAACATCGTTGTTATCAACATTCTTCTCATACTGAACTCAAAACATAGCACCGTACCAGCTACTAGGAAGACAGTTAACTCTATCCCAGCTGAAACTAGGACACTCCTACATATCCCCTACGTGACTGAAATATGTACGTCCACTGCTCACATTTATGGAAGTCTGGGAAAACAGAGATGCCTCAAAGTGTCTGTTTAAAATCACCACCTTCATTCTTAGCTGGACTAGTGGGGAATTAAAATCAGGAGCCCAGGACTTTTCATGATCATGTGTGATATTAGACCCTAGCTATTTCAATTGCAGTATTGTCATCAAATCTGGAAAACAGCTGGAGGCCAGCCCAGGAAAATATTGTACTTTAGCAATGTGTTGCTATGTGAATATCACTTCATTGTGCAAAATTTAAACCATCTCTTATTTCTGAAAACCTTGAAAGTATTTGCCCTACACAGAAAAAAGCCCCAAACTTTTGGAATAGCCCAAATGAGAAACAACTGATCCATCTGAAACCAGCTGAAACATCTGGTTCTTGTCATTCTCCATAGCATTCAGGTAGTTTAGAGTAACTTCTTATATATAGAAACATTATCTTGCCATCAAACAATAAAAAAGTCTGTGCTGGGGCTGAATATTTGCAAAGCTTAAGACAGAAGGCATACTCTGATGTGGAAACGTACATTGCATAAAGAAATAACACTCAGCTCCCCGAAGCCAAAGCCATGAATGAGTCAACGTGTCTCCCCAAATGGAGGCCGCTAAATTTTTCCTCCATGTATCTCACCATTTTATAATCTGAATATGATCCCAGCGGTTGTTGAAATGTCCATCAAGGAAACCTTTTTTGGCTGGTTTATATACTTGCCTTCTTGTAAATGTAGATTGCCATAACCACTCACCAACCTGACGGGAGTAATTTTGATAATTCCCTTATGCAAGGCAACTGCAGCAGAATCACCATAGATCTCACACCCAAGTGCCCAGACCACAGGATAAACTTATTTTATACCAGTGATGGGGAGCAGCAATACCCATCCCGGGCTTCAGGCCAGTCTCTTCATCCCACCCTCAGTGGGAAAGGACATATATTTTGCAGGTCAGTTGTTTCGTTTTTTAAAAGATGGGCATGCTGATAATACGAGCATGTCTGAAGATATTCAGACATTTTAGGACTTGTGTCTGAGAGGTGGAGGTTACAGTCAGATTGCTAGTGAGGTGGTCGAGGGAAGATGGCAAACACAGCCCGTGCCTTGACTCTCCCCACGCTGATAAGTCTAACTCTCTAATACCTCAGAAGGCTTATTCCATAAACATCGCATCCTTTAAAACAATTTGCAGGAAAGTTAGATTATCAATGAGAAACTTTAAACCTCTAAGACTGCTACTTGACAATTTGTCACTCAACTTCAGCAAAACTATAGGGGAAAAGCACAATGAATTAATGAATAGCAACAAATCCCCATGACAACATGTTACTTCATTAAAATTTTATCAGCATTCTTCCTAAGGAAAGCATGCCTTCTGTTCTATGCTGAGTTTCTTCTACAGTGTTTTACAGACAATTCACAGCATTCTGGCGCTTCAAAATTAGTTCCTGTGGAGAGTGAGCTACACACAGACTCTAGATTGTGTCACACAGTGGTCTCCTGGGTGCCATGATGAAGTTTTGCCTACATTTTTTGTGTGTATCTTATGCCTTAAACATTAATCAAGCATTTCCCAATTGCTTTCTTTGAGAATAGGTTAATTAGCTGCAAATGCATCGCCGTGTTAATTTTCAGCAAATGCATTAAACTGCTTTTCATAAATATTTTCCTAGCAACCAAATAAAAGCTTTGAAAGGAAAATGTTTTCATTGCTTTCGCTGGGGCTCTATCTTATGCTTTTTTTTTCCTTCTCTCTCTCTTTTTTTTTTTTTTGTGGAGATCCATAAAACATACCCATTGGTGTTCAGTGTATTTCTCAGTTCTGGATGTAAGTACAAAAAAAGAATAATAATAAAAATGGTTGCTAGATACTGTAGGCTTGCAAATATAATCTTAGGATTTGATAAAAATAAAATTCCCTTGCTCAGAAACACTGAAAGTATTTGCTTGGAAATTCAAATTGTTTTAAAGAGGAAAAAACCATACAGATTGGGAGAAAAAAAGCCAAAATTACTCTTAAAAGTAAATAGTAGCTCATATGGATATCAGTAACCTGTCCTGGTTATATTAATAACATTTACCTCAGCGTATTACAGTCCAGTTACTTACTGCGTGTATTTGGCTCCAAAAACACCTAAAAAAAAAATATCGGTTCCCAAAAACTTTGTAAGCCAAACAGCTTTAGGATGCAAAGGCTGCAGGGAAGGAAATTAATTCCTAGTTTTTCACCTGTGAACTAAGTTGTTTGACACAGGGATTAGGGTGTTGAAGTGAGCAGCTAAAATCCTGATTTTTTTTTTTTTTTTAGTTAGGTGGGAGGAGGCAGAATTAAGTGTTCATACTTATGATGTAAGATTTCTGAGCTAGATGGAAGATATTAAAAAAAAGACATTTCTTTAGCATTAGATAGTTATTTTCTACAAACCATAAACATTGCAAAAAGAAGAAACCAAAGCTTCCTACTTCCAGCCAAATGCCTGAACTGCACATCTCTGTGTTCTCTCCTCATGGCCCCATGAATCTTCCCAGTCTTGAGCAGTGGTGCTGTAGAAAACATGTAGAGATCTATCTACAGAATATCACAATAATGAGAAAATTCTGGTTGGATGTGGAAACTGTTGTCATAACCACCCTGCCTCTCAAGCAAAGCCTACAAACAAGGTCTTCTGCCTTCTGCGTGACTAATCTAACCACTGGGCTGTTACGCCAAATATTTTTAACCTGTATATTTTTTTTAAATTGAATTCATTGCAATCTTAGCAAGAGGCTTGATTCTGTGCAAGCTCAGCAATGTAAGTCCCTCAAGTGACTGAGTGGAATGGATATCTTCATCTTGAACCTGAGGCTTTTTTGGAAAATTAGTCTAGGTGGTCATGATCAGTTCAGCAAAACCAAGGCCCAACCAGGCATTTCCCACAGCACCACTTGATTACACAATGAAGCTTATTACATGAAATGTAAGAGCCAATAGCACCTTTCCTTAGGCTGCATCACTGAAGTAAGATCCTAACTGTGTCTAAATGACACATAAGATTACATGACGTGCTCTGGATAACATAAAAACCAGGTGACAGATGTCACAATGGTTAGTAGACATCTGCATCTCAATGGGGGACATCAGTGTTCATTGAGAAATTCTTTCTCTCCACCTATTGTTTAACTTTTTATTTTTTTTAGTTTTAATTCTTTTCCCAGCCACCTGCAATCCAGCTAAACCAACATATTTATACAGTGATCGCCTTTCTGTACAAAGTATTTAAAAGAAGAAATATAATGCAGTCCTTCTTTCAATGGGAGGTTTCCATCGATGTCAGTGAGCTCTGGGTCAGGTTCTGTAGAATTCTGTTACACAATCTTAGTTGGATAAACATTGAAAGAAGCATTGAATCAGTAAACTAAGGAAACTGAGATATGTCTTCTCTGAAATCTTATTAAAAAACAGCTTTAATAGTAGTTTTTCCTCAGCCACACTTCTGTACACTTTTTGGTTATTCCAATCCATGAGATGTCATCCCATGACTCATTTTAAATTAACAAATCCAGGTCCAGCACACTACAGATCCATTTATAACTGTTCTAATCTTAACAAACCAAACACAGGACAACACCACACTCCTGCAAAAGGAGATCTCCTTGGCCTTTTCCTGCATTTCTATCTCCTTCTCTGCTTGTCTCATTTCCCTTTCCACGCAAGAAAGGATGAGCATTGGAGACTTTAGAACGGCTGGTAGTTGTATGTTCTTGTGACACCATCATGAGGATGTCCTAGAGCTCCAATGTCTATTTGTTACTTGCTGGACTTGTTTACTGGCACCCCCAAGTTTATTTTGTCACTGTTGGATAAAGACTCAAGTATCTCATCATTATGGTTTTCGGCAGTCAGTAGACAGTATGACGTTCATCTGCAGATGCATCTTTCCGCGTTAGTTATCCAACAACTTGACATTATGAGAACGTTTATCAAAACCTCTTTACTTCATCAGTAGCTCTTGTTCTTTTCAGTTTCAGCAATCCCAATACAGACGCGCCATCCCTTTACTTCATTATTTGCATCAGGGCTAAGAATGTAAAAATAGCTACTGTTAGTACATGGCAGCAGTTTTCAGAAATACAGCTAATGCCAGGTTGCAGCCAGTAAGAAATTGAATATGATGTCCTTGATGCACTTACTGCCATACACGGATTTAATGATCTTTCAGGGTTCAGCAAGCTGTGGCATGAGTGTCAAAGATATGTTGTGAGCAGATTTCAAGTGGCATGCAGCAGGGTCATGAGATGGGAGTTCTGGTAGTCTGAGAAACACCTCAGTGGGAGGCAGGCGATATCAGGCTGCAAGTTACCTTGTTATCTTGCTCTCTTGCAGATGACAAAATACAGGACAGTGGAACTGGTAGCTGGTCTCCTGTTGAAAAGTAGAATCTCCTGGTGTGTTTGTTTTGGCAGAAACTTCTTCAAGTTTGGGGAAAAAATCTAGTCAAGGACATGACCTCTGCAAGACTGTCAGACCACTAAATACAACGTATTTTTCTAGACACTGTACCCTTCAACCCAAGCCCATGTTTGTGTGAAATATCTAACAGTTTGGCCAGACAATAGAACTAAATCATGATTCTGAAATTACAGCTATCATTACCCTTAACCAAAGCCAAATAGAGAGTGTGTTATTCTTGGACAAAGCAGAGGCAAAACTATTTCCTTTCTTCTTTTCCTTTCTTTTTCCACTTCTGAAGACATCAGTAACTTGTGAATTAAAAAGCAAGGGGAGGTGGCTTTGAGCAGCATTCTGATAAAGCTGTCCTGGGGAGTGTGTGGTGCTATTTAAGTTCCTTCTGAACTCTGCCTGCCTGTCTCTGTCCTGTAGTCTTTTTGAGGCAGCTTTTGTTAAAGGCGAGTCATGCCAATCAATCCTGGCAGGTGGTCTTTTTAGTTCCAGGTGTTGACAACAGGTATTTACTTTGGTCTCCTCTATCCTGTATCACAAAGGGAGATGGTGAATTCAGCATTCATTGGCAGAAAGATGATAGATGACACTTGCTGGCTCAACATTCTTCATGTGACCATCTCCAACAGTTGTTATTCCAGTTCATGTGCCTCTCGGTAAGGAGTAACTGCAGATTTAGGCGTTGAAAATTCATTGTCCTATGCAGAGTGGTCTCTCCACCAACACACATACTTCAAAGAAACACTGTGCTCCCTAGTTCTTTGTATTTTGTTATAAGGGAGCTTTTCATTCAGGCTCTTTTAATTTATCCCTGAGTTTTAATGAGTTGCACTCTATTTTAATCTTAGTCATTTTTATAGAAATCTGATGGTGAATTAGAAACAGATGCATCCCTTGCAGACATTTCCTAAAAACTACAAGATGCTTAGAAAGAATCCGCTTGCTAGTGTCTAGGAAAGGGCCATTGGGGATTGATATATATTTGTGTACCTTTATTAAATTAAATTAATTATCTGAGAGCATGAAATTATCTCAGTGCCTGATCTTTTATTTGTCTGTTTGCCTTTTGTATGCCACATCATGTATGCCACAGGTTTCTAGCCAAACTTCTGAATTAAGGTGTTAGCAATCAGAACAATGCTTAGAACATGTCTGTTCCAATAACTGCTGGTTTGGAAACAAGTTGCATTTATTTAGCTCATATTTATTTATTTATTAATGTATTGTGGGTGGTTGTTGTTTTTAGTGCCTTTTTGCTACTGGGGAAGAACCATCAGATAACTCAAGCAATGTGAACACAGTCCTCTGCCTCATACGTACCAAAGCAGTTTTATTAAGTGCCTGCTATGGACAACTTGGTAAACCACTAAAAGCAAACCCAAAATTCCCCAAGAACTTGACTATTCACAGCCTGGTTTTTTTGGAAGAAGCCTTCCCAAGGGAAAAGGACAAGAAAGAAAATCACTGCTAGGTGGTGAAACTAGAGAATTAGAGGAAAATGAATAAATGAGAGGACTGCTCTCTGATCCCATCCAAACAGGACCTATAATACAAAGAAGAGAAGAAAGGAAATATTAAGAAATAAAATAATCCTCTGGACTCTGAAGTTCTTTTCTGTAGTCAGGCTCAAAACTGCCAATACTGACCTTTGTTCACCTGAAGGAACAAAACACTACTTCCTCCTTGCCTGGACAATGGGACAACATGTAATTGCAGTGTCCTGATAAAGCCCAGATCAAGCCTTTTGACTCCAAGAACTACATCTCTAGACTCTGCTCAAGAGCAGGTGTGGGCAAGTGATCCACATCTGTACTACTAACCAGCTGTTCCCCACGAGACACAGGTAATTCTCTGCCTCAAACAGAAGGTAACACCCAAACTCACTGTTGGGTAGGGTGGCTGGAGGAGACCCTTAGTCCATGATTGGGAGCTGTTGGGTCAGTGCTAACTGGCCGGTGCTAAAACTGTGCCAGAGCCCATATTACAGTTTTCACAAAATACATGCCAGTAGCTGAGTCTGCCTTAACCTTTTTTATTTTATTAATATAGAGGTAACTAAAACCTCTGTGTTAGCTTACAAAGTTCTCAGTATAGGTGCTGGAGGACAGAGCTACAGGGTATTTCCTCGTCCTCCTCTTCCTCTCCTTGATCTTATCGTACTAGAATAGAATAACATAGAATAACATAGAATAACATAGAACAGAACAGAACAGAGTAGAATAGAATAGAATAGAATAGAATAGAATAGAATAGTTCAGTTGGAAGGGACCTGCAATGATCATGAAGTCCAACTAGATGCAATGTTGTGGCATGGTGCGCCAACAGCTTGAATGTGCCCATGGCACAGAAACCAGGCTGCTCCACAGCGCAGGCTGTGTCTGTGCTCGGTGCCTGTTCTCTTGTTAATGCAGAGCCTGGAGGTGAGATGAGCTTCAAAACAGACTTGAACCTAACAAGGTAGACGTGGATGGGTTCCCCTCATAGTTTCATTAGCAAAATGACCTGTTCGGGCCCTTTCACCTGCAGGTTGCAGTACACTCTGCACCAGCTCAGTCTCACTGACCTATGAACTTGGAAGAAAAAATTGCAAGCCAGGTTCACATCTTCCCACGTTCACCATGTTCAGCTGGCATTGCTGTCTAGAGGACCTCTCCATCTTGCCTTTGGTTTCTCCTTGTCTAAGTATCTCCATGTCATTGCCTTACAGACTTTATCTTAGTGTCTTTTAGCCTAACTTTGTCAAGAACTTTGCAGTCTTTATACACTAGCCCAAGTAACACAATTTTTTTTTTTTTTTTTTTTTAATCTTTTTAAAAATATGGTTAGTACTCCTATATTGACTGTCTAGAGAGGGGAAGAAGTCATTGAAATGGTGGCAAACACACTGAAAACCTTCCTCTAAAATGGAAAACTGTTTTGACTTTTTGCATTTTATTCTCAAACAGAGGTCTTTTATCGACGCCAGCTCAGCACCTTGGAGAGAAAAATGATATCTTGAAAAAGGCTTTTAAACCCTGAGGTTAGCTGTGGGTTTTTTATTTTTTTTCCTTTCCCTAGACTTTGTAAACACTTTTCTCTGTAAAAGTAATGCACATAATTGTGGGACCTTCCATCTTTTTATAAGCAATATGGTCTAAGTATTACAAATCTCAAAAAAAGCTTTTTTTTTTTTTTCTTCTTTTTCCCCCCCTGTTTTTGGATGGAAGTTACCCAGTTAGGGAATAAATGCAGAACACAAAGATGTCATTTTCTTTCTTAAACAAGGTCAGTATCCTGACAATAAGGGCACTTTAAAAGCTTTCTATTGTGCATGTGTTCATGGGGGAGAAGGAGCTGATCAATGTCCTTTCAGGTTTTCAGGTTTCTTTTTAGGACTTTTCCTTGGGTTCCTTTTTTTTTTTTTTTTTTTCCTTTTTTTTCCCCCTGTTAAAAGTGAACTAAATATTTTATTTTGTAAGGAGGAAATAGAAGATCAGTTACATTGCCATATTTTAGCAAGGAAAATCAATCTGGTCCAGGTCTGAGTTCAGGTTTTTATTTTTTACTTGCAATAGCTAAAAAACATCTCAGCAATATTGTAAGAGAGAAATATCTGGCTACTTGCTTTGCAGGCACAGACTGGCCCCCAATCCTACAAACTATGAAGCAGGGCTGCAGTTTTATTAAAGTACTACTTAAAGAAGCCATACCATGAGCACTTATAGTCAGTTGCTTGTTTAAAACTTCTCTTGGTAGACAAGCAACAGAAAGATAGTCCTGTATTTTGCCAGTGGTGGCCTCATGAGATGAAATTCATCTCTCCTAGCTTGATCCACACTAGGTCTCTAGTGTGGATGTTTCCATGTTAGTGAGCCATCCTCAAATCCCATAGGAGTCAATGAAAAGGAATTATTCCAACTTCAGATTTTATTTCCTACTTTTTCTGCCTCACCTTTAGTCACAACCACATAGCGCTTTCTATTTGTGCTGTACTGTTAGTATCCATTTATTACAGCAGGAGTGGGTACAAATAGCCAGATTGATAGACAGTTATTGCTATATCACAATATTTACCTTGCCTAAGAAGTATCTTATGGTACTGATTGCATAAATACTGACTATTCTTTCAAGGACTACCTTTGCTTAGGAGTGTGTACATTACAAATCTCAAGATATGTTGAACTGATTCAAAAGGTAAAGTTGAGAAAATAACATGATTAATGCACAGACAATAATAATGCTGCAGATGTTAGCGTGATTTATCTTTCCTTAGAAAAGTGAAGCTTCTTGCACTGTTAAGACATGAAGAACTGTGAAATACTTTACATGATTAAGTGTGAAATTTTTGGAAGTGCCAAACTTAGAGGAAAAAATGTCAGTTGTTTCTAAATGAACTTTTGCTCTTAATTCTGCTTGAAAATACCCTAGTCCAGGAAAGCAATAATGGCAAGGTGTCTCTATCAGGTCTGGGTCTTATTCAGCAAAACATCCGTACTCACGCCTAGACCTAAACCAGTTCAGCAAAGTGCTAAGGGCAGGCTGAAGTCCTCCACGGAGCTGGGTGGAACAGCTCGTGTGCTTAAAGTGAAGTATGTTCTTCAGAGCTTTGCTGAATCCATGTCAAAATCAGTTTAAAAAAGCTTAAGACAGCTTAGCCCCGCCGACCTGCAGACAGATACAGGTGTAATACATGATCTCAGTGCAGTTGCACATGGGGCAATTCAAGGATGGAGCTGTACTTTTCCTGCTCCCGTCTCTTTAAGGTAGATATAACATTACTTTAACATAATTTCGATGCTGATTTCATTACAGTGTTTAAAGGAAGATCAATGTAAATGTATGATATCAGCTACCTCATATAAAAGTCTTTTATATAAGCAGGTGGTTTTGGACCTTGCCTCCAGCTATACCTTTTGATCATTTAGAAGGCTACTGATGTACCCCAGGCAACTTACGTAAAACAGTTATTTGTACTCATTTAATGCTATACCTTTAAACACCCCTTTAATCTATTTGCAGCTGTAAAAGGCTCACAGTATGGAAATGTTTTAAAGGAGTAGGTTTAACTTCCACAATTAGGCTGGATTTTTTTTCTGGATAGAAAAGCTCTACCTCTTTCTTCAACTTGTACAATCATGTACACATCCAAACACACAAGCTCCTCTGTTGTTCTGAGAAAATCTCTAAGCAGAAGCTCCTCTATCAAAGGTGGATACTGCTGGATGGCAAGTGACTGGGTAAGGGCTGCAGGAATCTGTATATCTATTCCAGTAAGTGCATTTCAGTGCTTCAGACAATTCAGGAAACCTGTTAACCTTCACTATAAATGAAATGTGTTTGTACTTACCATAAAAAAAAGACAATTCGTGCTTATTTCTTGTTACTGCGGATAAGCTCCATCTGCCAGACAATGTAAAACACTTAATAACATGGCCAAAGATGAAAGCATAGACTCCAGATTCCTTTACTGTGATCAGCCTTGCTAAACTTACGTCAGGACTAAGTTTGGCCCAAGGTTTGCAAACCATTGAGGAAAGAGAGTCCAGTGATTTCATTCTTTATTCCTTTATGTGATTGAACCAGTTTTCCCATTTTCTCTCTGTTTTTATTTCCCAGGTCAAAACAGCAAACAGTGAAGTCCAGGTAAAATGTAAGAGCACTTCATGCAGCTTAATAATGTAATTTTCATATACGTTGTGTGCTCATGCGCTCTGTGCTATGATCAGCAATAAATGTGCACAGCAAATCCATTTTATTAATACCCTTAATTGCTTCCAGAAGGTTCTGATGTTTTATTCTGTCAAACCAGCCATAGAAAGACAATTAGATATCAGTTAACACATTTACTGTTCTTATTGTTTTTTGATAGCAACAATCATAAAACAATAAAAGCATTCCTTCTCCATAATGATGTTCTGGGGAACCAGGTGTTCTGCATGTTAGAACAAAATTACTACCTTTTGTAAATAAAAGCTTTGTATAACACTGCCATAGCAGAAGGTGGAAGGGATGTAACAAAGTAGTTACATGCTCATATATATTTTCCCCCCTTGAATTCATCTGTAGAAGCTATACACACGTATCTATGCACACAGATATGTTTATATACACACACATCCACATACACATGCACACACTTTCTTTTTTAAACTGCAAAGTGGTGGCAGCTATCTTGTAATCCATAAGCAGACCCATTTCTCTAGTTTACGATGTGGTATCTTTGGATACCAAAACCAAACACAGACACCTATGTCTAAGCTAGTTGTAGAGCTTCCCTTCCCAAATAGTCAATTTATTCCAAAATTTGATTTCTAAGAGAGACATGACATCAGACCCCCAAAATGGCCATTTGTGTCCATTGACTGTGAAGGAAGTCTGTTCTGGTTTTACCTGCAGATATTTGTCCTGTAAACATTTAACATGATGCAAGATGAATCTCACTTTTTCTGCTCCTTTTTGCAAAATTCGGGACAGAAAAGTCTTTCTGAATTACCAAGTCTACTTTTTTATTACTGTAAACACTGATATCAGAAAATCATTTTGATAAACACATTAAACTCCATCCTGAGAGCTGAGAGTAATTTCTGCTCCTAATTCTCCTGTTTGAAGCTGGTTCTTCACTGTTTTGATGATTAAAAATCTTCTATTTTCCTAAATTTCTAATGGAGCATTTCTATGCACTGAACACTCTTCTCCTAGAAAAGCCATTAGATCTTATGTTTCATGGCATTTTTCATTTATTTCCCCCCTGTAACTACTGATCAGAATCAGACACAAGATCAGAAATATTAATAGATTTAAAAGAGGTTGACCGATGTAGAAGGATGCCTCACAGAAGATAAAATCAGAACTGCAAAAATCAGACCAAGTGACTAGAAAATAAATGAAAGCAATATGAAAAGATTCATATGAAGTAAGGAAAAAAGTGGAGTAAGTTGTGAAGATGGGATGAACACAAAGGTAATAAGGTAACAGATTGTTTACCTCAACCACCACCCAGGTGCAATGAGTCCTCCTTGCTCAGATGTACAAAATATCTTTCTTAACGGCTCTGCTTTCTACATATCATCATTACTTGGCAAAATCTAATCCAAACCTGATCTGCCACATGTTTGCACATTGAATTTGTCAGAGAAATGTGCCAGCTGCAAAAGGAGTAACAATCTTATTGGTAAGTTTTTTTGTTCTTCAGCTTTCATCTGGGAGCTAGAACCTCTTCATAATGATTTAGTTCATAATAACATTTTAATCCTGGAAATGTATAGATAATATAATTTATAACCATACTGCAATGCAAAATACATGTATTTATGTCAGCAAGTGTATGTACATGTATGTTTATATAAAACACTATGTGTATGAAATCATCACAAAAATCTCTCTGTATTCACATAGCTCCTCTTGACAATCTATAAGGGACAAGAATTACTGCGCCGATCTCTTTCATCTTTCTTCCCCTGTGTGATTTTGACCCAGACAGCTTCCCTTTCACCCCAGATATTCCTTCTTGTTTCTTTACTGTTGCATTAAATAAATCAGTATCCCATCACCTTTAACTATATTCTTTTTGATTTTGAACAGCTCACTCCTGTCAGTTCCCATCTTCCAGTCTTGACTGCTGTTTCACTATGTTCCTGTCACCTTGCAATATTCAGATTCACAACCTGCACCAGTAATTCCTGCTCCTTCCCTGGAGATGAACGTTGGTCTTTTGGCTTACCCATGAAACTCTTTGTCCAGCTTTCCATGCATTTTCTAAGTGATCTTTCATCGCTCAAGCTCTCTGCTTGTGGGATTAAGGAGAAACAGGAGTGTCTACGTATCATCTATTAGTATTTCCAGCTGTCCAGAGTACAGCTTGTCCTCTTAAGTTGTGCAAGCAGATCTTGCCCGTGGTCTATAAAAACTATAGCAAATGCTTTCTGTCAGGGAAAGGACCATCCAACAGCAAACAGCCTCTGATGATTGAGGCTAGAAAGTTCCAAGCATCTAAATGCTGACAATTAGCAATCAATGTGATACAATTCCTCCAAAACTATTTAAAATGTAGGTCTTGTCAACCTTTGCCCTATCAACCCAAAAAGGCTACACTGAGGGCTCTCTTTACACCTCTCCGCAGCTTTTTCTTATAAGGAAAGTCAACATTTTGTATTTTTGCTCTCACAAAAATCCCCTCTCTGATATTATGACAGTCATGTATGAGAACTACCTTTTACTCAGTACAAAGGGTATTGAATCAGACACCTTTAGGGTTAAAAACATGACCTGTTTTGTTATAAAGAGCCAAACATTTACAGGTTGACAGACAACTCATCTCATTTGTGGATCAGCTACGCTGGGGACACAGTATGCTTACTCCTCTTCATCAGTATGACTTGAATCCCAAATACTAATTGCTCACCAAGGTCTGAATACCATAGAAAGTAATGTCAGACACTTGAGAAAGTGACTCAGAGGAGTCTACAAACTGCATGATTTTATAAAATAGGCTACCTGGTTGGACTGGTCTTGTAGCTGAAGGTCCATGAGTGAGAGCAAGGAATTCTAAGTATTCCATGCTTTGTCACAACATTTCTGTCTGCCTCTGAAGGCCTTTGGATCTCTTTTCCTTTCATTTTCCAGCCTGGAGAATGGGAATAATAATGTCAAGCTCCTGGCTTTTGTTGCTGAACCTATCAATAAATGCACAGTAAGTTCAGATCCTTAAAACAAAACAGTTCAATACAAGGTTAAATATTACTATCGTAAATGGAACTGGTTAACAATAACATATATAAGTATATGTGTTTGACTGAGGAACATAAACAGCTGGGCATTTTTTTGTTTATGTTCATGTTGATAGATATGTAAAGAAAAGAAATCACTAAAGTTGGCCGACGCAGTGAAGATAGAAGACATGCAAATTTACAAGCCAGTAATCAGATGCCACCTTCTGGTTCATGGAGAGAAGGAGAAAATCAATAGCCCTACATAAATAAATCAGTCAGACCATATAATACCTGTCTGCAATATCCGTCCGTGCAGACTGTGGTATGGATGTTGTTATTTTCTGTTTATGATCACTCAGTCACACAAACCCATCATACTGGCGACTGGGAAAGAGAGTCTATAAAAGGGAAAAAAAGAAGGGGGAATGAAGAAAAAGAAAGAGAAAGAAAGAGAAGGAATAGTGGAGAAGGGGCAGCTTTGTTCTGGAAAGGGAACAAAAGTCATCCACAGCCCAGAAGGGATCCCATAGAGCATCAGGTCTCTCCTGAGTCGCAGGAGCTGCTGAAGCGAGGCTCAGAGTTTCTCCAGAGCACTCCTTGCTCCCACTCCTGGCTGGGCGTCTGGGCCAGCATCAGAAAAGAAGATACGTACTAGAATATTACAGCCTCTCAAAATCAAGTGCAGTCCTAAAAGTAACTAAACAATAAAAAAAAGCCACAAAACGAAACCCAAAAGCAGTTTTTCTAATGCCTCCACTGTAGGATCCCATTCTATGAAAGAAATTAGAAACAGTTTGAACAAACATCTGTTCATGCTGTGGTGTTTTAAAGATTTAGAAAAGGAGAATGAAAATTTCACTTTACATACATTATTTATAAAAACTGATTTAACTCCTGTTTAAGATGATACAGAAATTAAGAAAAAAATATTTTAAAGGAACCATTTGTCCTTATGTAATGGTATAATTCCCATAAATTAAAAAATAATACGCAGAATAATACTAATCCTCATAAATTGGAGCTAACGTGTCAGTCTTCTTACCTAGTCAGGAACAGAATGGGGAACTGTTAAAACATTTTTAAAGTAAAGTTCTTTAAATTACACCTTATAAAGTATAGTTCAATAGATTATCTAACATATTCACATTACTAGTGACTCTGACAGAGAAAATAAGAACACACACCTTTGTCTTTACTGTCAAAATTAACTAAAGCTGAACAAGAACATAAATATTTTTCTCATCAGGGTTTATGTAAATTTCAGACTTTAAAATGACATGTGTAGAATTACTTATTAATTTGCCAAAGGTAAATATTTTTCCTTTCTGTGATTTGGAAAGCTTTTTGCTTAATTACCTCTTCTTTCAACTTATAAGAAATATTTTTCACTTTAATTTTGCAGTTTGTTCATCAGAGTCATCTGGCGTTGTTCCAAGTGCAGTTTTCAGTGTTGATTTAAACAGCTGGAAGAAGGAGGAAGAGGGGGATATTTAACTAACGAGAACAATTCTGTACTGTTGATGTTGTGTATTTTCATCTGAATCCCCATACCCGTACAAACACACTTGATACAAATCGGGAGTAAAATGTCAGTCACTGTCTAGTAAGTAAGGCAGACTTAATTCACCCTTTTCCAAGGTAATGAAAAAGCTGAATAGATGTATGTGAAGCTATATATTTATTTATATAAATGGATAACATTTTAATGTACCCCCTGGATTACTAGGAAGTACCAAGGACTAAATTGCCTTAACTTGTGTGTTCTAGTAGCTAAGCCTAACCAATAAAACCAGAATTCTTTTCTTTGGAAAATAAGAGTAATTAGGGAAGAGCATTCAAAATTATAATTGACACCAAGGAGTTTTGCTTGCATTTTGAAATCATCATGAAAAAAGAAATTTTAAAGCACAGTGACATATTTCAAACCACTACAGTTCTAATTTATCAAAACACATGTTTCATTCTCATTTGAGTTCAACAGAATTGTCCGCAGTATAAAACCAGAAATGTCCTGCATTTTTCCTCCAGGAGGAAAATTCCTGTGGACATTAAGAACTGTCTGTGACTAAAATCCTATGCAAAATTGTCAGTATATTTGCCCAAATGTTGAGTAGCAGTCTATGGCCTGTTTGCTTTTTTTCTCCTCCACATTAGGGGTATTTTGTCCTAGGTCAACAACCTCATCTTGTTTGCCAGAGTGCCCACCCTAACTGCAGCTTAGGTATACACGTACAGGTTTTCTCGAACTGAGTTTTCAGTAGAAATACTACTTTATTTTAACTGAAGTGAAGGAGTATCTATTTCAAATTGCAGAGTTCCTGATTCAAGCCAATCTAGGGAAAATTCCTTAGAGGAGCTTATTTAATATTAGTAGACAGATCACTAATAGATTGCAAAGGGAACACATAAAACCTGAAGACCTATAAGGTTACCAAGATGTGCCTTAGTATTTATCCATCTGTATCCCTCCACTAACTGTTACATGTTCAAAGGTGTTTGTGTTATTTTCAGACTCAGACGATATGCAGGTGTTCGGTGTATGGTCATATGTCTTCCCTGTCTGTCACAAGTACAACTCAGGAAAAGTCTTTAAAGCTTCTTTTTTTTGTCCTTCCTAAGTTAAGATTAAATGTTTCATTAAAAAATGAAATCAGAGAGGCCCTTTCAGCTATTTAGTTTACTTTAAAGAGATGTAGCTAAAGAGTCATGGTCCCAGAAGAACATTATGTAAAAAAAAGTACCTGACAGCATAAGTGAGTGGGAAAGATCATGTATAGGATTCTACCATCAACTCTTCCTCCTGCTCTGATTGAAATTTGTCACGAAATACATAAAAATCCTTTTTGCTCTAGATGCTGAGCTTTTAAGATGAAATTTGATCAGTTTGGGCCCTCACACATTGTGGTATAGTGTAGTTGCCCAAAACAACAAAACACTTTGCTTGATGATTGAGATGGTCAATTCTGAGAACGTGTTCCTAAGTGATGGTATTACATTTCTCTTCCCATAATATTTTCTGTCTCATTCCTTGTGCTTCCTGGCTTTTGCACATTGCAGGTTTGCATCATTTTTTATCCTGCAGTGTGCAGGCGTGTTCCTTTCACAGCTGACTTAGTAACTAATATATTATATGAATATTTCAAATTATTTCTTCTAAGACTGCGTGTGTCAAGAATTAATGCCACCTACCCATGTTATCAGCCTTCTTGAAGTTCAGTATTATTGCTTACCTTAAATAATCAAAACAAATTTCATCTGACAGTTTTATTTACTGCTTGTCAGTTTTCTTGTAGTGATAATGAGCTTCTATGCATCCCACCAGTTTGAGATATTTTCATACGTATTAAGTCTCATTCCTGGAATATATTCCTTGAATAAGAAGGTCCCACCTGAAGGTCTCACCTCATGCTCCACCATAACTTGTCCAGCACCATATACAACAGCGACACAGGACCTCAAAACCAAGGAGTGCCCTGTCGCCCGAGCACGTGTGCTCGGTGAAACCTCCAGCACGTGACTTGAAGCGGTGATGTTTCCACGTGTTGGGAAAAAAAAAAAAAAAAAAAAAAAGAAACAAGAGGGCTGCAGAGTCATCCATTCTTTCTACTTACAAATTCCAGTTACTTATACTACATTTTGCCATCCTTCTCTCTCCTTTAATACCCTGTTTGTGGGCAACATATTCAAATCAATATATTTACAAAATATGTTTGTGCAACATATTCAAGTAAATTAGACTAATCAGTAAATCTGTCATGTTATCTATTATTGAAGGGAGATACTTATCAATAATATGATATGTTATAATACAATAATGGCTCTAGCCTTAAATTAATAGGTTCTTGAGATACCTACATCTTTGTGAGACCATCCGGACACCAGCTGTTTCTGTCTGCAACAGTCTTAAGGTATTAAGAAACAAAAAAAATCCACACCTGGAAATTTTACATCTAGGAATTTAATAGAAGTCACTCTGAAAACATATGTATCAGCACAGAGAACAACCTTCTGTGGAAGATTATATCGAATCTTACGAGGAAAGAAAATTCTTTGTTCAATTTGAAGCACTTTAAACTTTCTGAGAAAAGCTCTATTTTTTTTTTTTTTTTTCAATGAAATTCTATGGGAATTTTCTATACGGGGCTCATGATATAAAAAGGATGAGTGATGAAACAAGTGCAAACTTTGCAGCCAGCTCATGACATTTCCTATAGACCCTGACCTTACACTCCTAAAACTAGGAGGATATGCAACATGTGCTCTAATCCACCTCTGAATGGGACTAACTTCTTAATGCCAGAAAGAATAGGATTTACCTGATTTAAAAAGTACTTCCAGCAGTGGACATGCCCAACGTGCTGCCCTTGCTAAGAAAGAAACTTCCAGCAGAAGCCTGACAGCTCCCATTATGCAGAGTGGGCTGAGATATTAAACAGTAGGCTTAAAAAGAAAAAAGAAAAAAAACGGGGCGGGGGGGGAAGAAAAAGCATCAATCCCATCTTTTCCAGCTCTCTGATAAATGTCCCTGAAAAACGTGCTTTAAAGAAGGCAGCCAGCTTTCATCCGAACAGGTCAAGAGGGGAGAGAAACCTTTACAGCATGCACAAAGAGGGTATAACGTTCAGTTTGGATAGCGCCTTACCTGATGAATTCTGATTGCATCCTCATTTGACTCGTTTAAACTGTTACTAAATGTTCTTTAACACCCAGTGAACTAAACACATTGAGGAGAACTTAGTTTGAAAGCTATTATCGTATTCATTTCTTTTACACTTCCGAGAACATTGCTTATGGCACCTTACGAATTCCTGTGAATTCCCTTTTTAGTACCTTAGATAGAGGGTGTGAAAGAGAATATGATCAAAATTAATGCTGAAACATCTCCATAGGCAAAAAACTGCCTAGAAAATCAGGCCTTAAGGAGAATTCACTGTTCAGCTTTGGCTTTACATTCGCAGCTGAGTGTATTCTAAGTGTTTTATATGGAAAGTAACATAGATATGAGCACTTGGCTTACCAGTGAATTAGGAAATCCTGCTGTTCTACCACTTTGTGCAAAGTATTGGAAAAGCAGAGATGATATACAATGCGTAAACAGGAAAGGCTCTCTTTTTCAAAGGTATTGTTCTCCCATTGACAGTAGGCCTCACGGCCTACAGATAAAGTCCTAATGATCATATGCTAATGACCAAATAGTATTTTATAAATAACTCAAATTATAACAATTTAAGTCAATTTTTTACCAGTCCAAGTTGAAGTCAAATAATGGTAACAGTACTGCTGTTGAGTTGGAATAACACTAAATGGTTGATACCTGGAACCAGAGGCATCTGGAATTTAGGTATTTATGGGGATGTTCATGTATCAGTCCTGTGTTATAACTTCTTAGCAAACAATAATACATGAATCTTGTTGATGTAAGAGAGAAAATTGCTCTCCCCATCCTTTGCAGACCCAAAGGGCGAAGGAACAAAATTGCAACCTCTGAAAGGTTTTGCATAACTAGATTATTGCTGAAGTGACTAACAAAATTACCTAACAGGTAATTTTTTTGCTAAATTCATGTTCCCACTGATGTTCTGGGAGCAAATCTTCCTCTTTAATGAATCATTTTAGGCAGCCAGCAGGAGATGGTAATGTGCAAAGTGGATGGTATTTCAAACTCTCTACACCTGGATGTGGTTTGGAGCTTTGTATTATGAGATCTTCTCTGATGACTGAACAGTCCAACCAAGAGACTACCATGGTGTCATCTGCCACAACATGGTTCTCAGGCCAATCACTTATGTGAAAAGTTCTGAGACTTCAAGAGTAGCATATGTAGAAATGCAACCAAATTTGTATATAACTTTCATCATGTACAATGCAGATACCTATAACAACATGCTCTAACTCCCAGGAGAAAGAAAGGAGAAAGAGAAAAAATGGAGAAAAAAAAATTCTAGGAATCAGTGCAGCTCATTCCAAATAAATATCTCAGAGAGGTTGGATGAATTACTCGCTAAAAGTGCCCATTCCTCTGTGTTGGCTTTGCTGGGTAATGTAGGAGCCCAGCTCCACAGAGATTTTAAGTTGGGTGAGATGTGTCCCATGTATGCTATGTCAGATATGATATGATGGATATAACCACCCACCATCTCTCCTGGGGTTATAGCCTGACATTAGACATAGAAACTTGAATATTCTCTCTCTTCAAGAGCAACCCTGACAAACTGGGAGTTAATAGCAGAAAGGAGGAGAAGCATCATGTACTTTTACTGTCTACACAATACCCAGATGGCCTCAATCTGGTATCTCCAAGAAACCCCATGATAAACTGCAACATACAAGCAGATTGAAACAGTAGGCTTGCATAAAGTCTTGCAGAAGGAGAAGAATATCTTGGTTTCCTGAAAATAAGCAATATTTTCAAACAGTTCATCACATAGTATTCATCATATACACTTGGTTTGCATGTGTATGTGTGTTTTTCTCTCCTAATCCTGTTGATTGCACTGTATTTTAAAGTCAGATGAAAGGAAAAGCAAGCAAACAGAGTTTTTTCCATTGCTTTGATGTCACTAATGTTCTGTCAACTGGCTTATTAAACCATACACTCTTAGTACTCTAAGCAAAAGCTTGAGTGCTTTACAAGGTGTCTAAAAATATACTGTGATCCTTAAAAGTATGATCATACTTATCGGACAAGACACTAAATAAAAGATGATGCTCAAGACCTCTTTTATATTTTATTCACCTCTACATATAAGTTTAATAAGAGCAGCAGAATTTTCCATTCAGTCATAGTCGGTTAGGGAAGTCTTGCGGAGTCTGGAGGTGAGGTTTTTACACTATGTATTTTAAAAACAGTTTAAACAACACCATCCAGCTAATTTCCAGTGCGGAGCAAACTGAAATGAAAATGACACTGAGAGAAGAAATTGCTCGCAGCATTATTTTGTTGCAATGGACTACAACAATCCCACAAAGGAACAAGGGGATCAGTGATAAGTGTTGAACTCACAAGTCTTATACATAGTGCGAAGAAGCTAAAAATCTGCATTGAATTACAAGTCCAAACTGACCTGTTGCTGTGCTGACAGTGACTCCATCCTGACTCTGCAAAGAAAGTTCTTTGCTGCTCACTTTACCTGAGAGTTTCTACACTTGTTCAATCCCTGCAGAATTCCTGAAATTATTCCATGTCATTTCAACTGAATGGAGAGAGATTGGGTCAAAAATGTGACCAGACGGCCAGATTTTTAGCTTGTGCAATCTGCCATCCCTTAAATAGCAGGACACAAAGAGACTTGTCTCCAGACTCTTTTTTGAAAGAAATGTAATTATCTGAAGCCCTAAGAAACATTTCCAAACTACTTAGTCTTTCCTGGGACCCAAATAGCTATGATGCAGTACTATTCACCAAACTTTAACTTAAAGTCTCTTTTAAAATAATGAGTCCAAATTTTAAAAAGGTTTTGTATGTGGTGAACCTCTGGTTCTGTTGACATTAGCAGTGACTCTCTTTTTGGTTTCAGTGGGACCAGAATGTTATACTTGGTTTCTTTTTCAACTACACAGAAAATGTTTCCTCAGTATTTGCTCTATTACCTTATCTCAGATATTTTTTTTTCTTTTTGCTGCTGAGTAGCATTCCCAATAAAACTGGGTCACAGGAGTAACAAGAGGGAGCTTCAGAAGACGAGTAGCTCTTGCTCTTTCCCTGCTTTCTGTTTGGTACTTTAAGCCTCTGTAGAGCTTTTAATCCCAGATCTCTGGATGGGATTCAACAGGCTTAGCAACAAAACATAAAAGCTTACCAAAAGCACCCCAGAAAGGACTGCATTCTGTCTGCCTTTTTCCTAGCTGATCGCTTATTCATCCTACTTTCATATCTATCTTTTTTAATTGCTTTTCCTCAGTTTTGGAAGCTACATACTGTTGCTTTGCATTCGAAAAAAATCATCTGGTTTGATAAACCCGTGCAGTCATGCTGAATGGGGAATCTGCATTTCTACTTCCAAAGGCAGCCTCCAGGTCAGCACATGAAAACTCTGAGGTCAAAATGTTGTCAGTAATGAGATCTCAGGCATTTCAAAAGTTCACATAGCTCTTTGTACAATGCAGGAGAATCCCTCTGTTTCCTCTGGTGCTGTTTCATGCTAATTTGGAAGCTGCAACCCGGCATGAAACATTTCAAATGAAACATCAGTTCATCTTGGATCCTAATTTATGGCTTTTGCAGAGTGTTGGGGTTGAAGTTGTCGAATTCTTAAGAATGAGAAAAAGACAGTGTATGCAGCTAATAGCACACCAGTGAAATGAAGAGTGAGTTAATTGCAAATATTCCAAATACATCTTTTACATGAAGTCAGGGGTCTGTTATTTCCTGCTTTACATTTTTGATAAACACTCCCATTATAAAAGGTGCAATAAATAATAGCTTGTTTGACCAATGACTTTCCCCTCTCCCCTACCTTTCTCAAAGCATACCCTACATTGCTAGGCACAAATTAAAAGCCATGAGACTTGGGCACCTTCTTCTGATAGTCTCAGGAGCAACTCAGCTGTTCATGACAAGCTCATTCCAATTTTGCAATAAGTCTTGTTGCTGAAGGATGGGAGCTGCATGTGCTTATCGCTGTAAACAGAAGGCTTCGTACTCTGCCACCCAGAAGTTCCCAACTAAGTCCTCAAGCAAAATTTGACGCCAGCAGTCCAACAGACCTGTAGATCAAGATTCCGTGAAATAGTAGGACTTGATCATCTGGAACCCTTGATACTTTTATGACAAAACGGTTCATTTGAGATTCTACACCACATGTTTTCAGCTTTCCTTCCCCACTTATACCCCCAAACTCTGGTCAGAACAAGGAGAAGAGAGAAAAAGGATCATGAGAATTTTTATGTTTCTTAAGCTAACGAAAATGTAAGCTAACAGAGTAATACAAATTTAAGAACTAACATTTTACTACAGACACTGAGGTCTACACTTTGCAAGGGGACAAGTACTAGGTAAAGGTTAACAAATGTTAACAAAAACATGGGAACTGAGTACCAACTTTTCTTTAACTTCAGAAAAGTTTTCTTGTAAGCCAAATAATTAGAGGCTGGCCTATGTTCTAAAGTATGAGAACCACTTTTGTTTCAAAACTCTTCTTAATTTTTTTAGAATATATATTGTGACACTAGATATTTACCTTTATCATATGATCACAAAACCTGTTTATGCAGCATCTGTAGTCCAAGGCCCAAGAGATTAAGAGAAGCTTGGATCCTTTTTGAGCTGAACTCAAGCTCTGAACCTTTGGAGTTTTGTCTGTCATTGATGTTTGTATCCTGCTGGAAATGCAGACAAACTGGACTTCCAATCCTTCAGAAACAACCCAGAGATACAAGAAATGTTATTTTCCCTGCTTTGCACTCCTTTAAACAAACCCAGCAGGGTATATCAGATGTAGATTGAGGATTAAGTTATAATTACAATCAATATCTTTGCCATGCCCGCTTCGCCAAATAATATATATTTCAGTCAGTGCACTTTGGGGATTTATCTCTGCAAGGCCTGTTTCTGCCCAAATCAGTGTGTCTTTCCCTTTGATATTCCCAGTGTTCACATATACCCTCAAACATACACAGCCCTGGGTAATATGTCTCCAATGCGATGAAATCAATGGGAACACAGCCTTTTTTGCCTGACAGTATTGTCAGGGTGTATTATCTGGTTTAGGCTGTGGCTTCAGTTCATAGCAGTCGTCAGTTAAATTTCCCTTTCTGAAGCTGAGCAAAGTGTGGTAATGTCACAGCCACAGGCGACTGCCGCTCACAGGACGGTTTACCGGTGGAGCTTAGCCTCCTGGCTTGTCACAGTGTATATATCTCAGGGTCTTCTTTTCCTTCCTACTCAGAGGTTTCCAAGAATGTTGCCTGGAGCAGTCATGGGATGCAAAAAAAGAGAGATTTTTGTTCTGCACTTAGCAACATTACCACACTTCACACTCAGTTTCTGATAAGGGGAAATTTAACTGACTGCTCTGAACTAGATATACCAGATAATACACTCTGACAGTGCTGTGGATAAAGGCTGGCAAACCTACTAATTTATATTTCATTATCTCTGCACTTGGCTTAATCTGTTATCTCTTACTAAACGCTAGAAAGCTCACAAAGAGAGCTGCACTGAACAGCAGAACGTGGAACCACAAACACCTCTTGAACACAGGGTGGCTTCTGTGCCACAGGGTAGATGGGGCATTTTGGCCACCCAACCTTCCCGAAAGATAATGCACAGCACTGATGCACTGCTGGTTGTTTTAAACCAAGGTTTGTATCCCCATACAACCACCTCTCCGTCAATGCAGAGTGCTTTTTTTTCTTCCCTGGGTCTCTGAAGGGGCGTTCATTCCATCTGTAGGTGTTCAAGATAGAGGTTCATCAGGATAGCTGTGGTTGTCAACACAGCCCACAGCTCCAGCTATTTCCGAAGTGGGTGATATACACAGATCAAAACACACCCTTATTTTCCAGTCTCCAAGGAATGGCAATAGGAGTCGTTGTAGGTGAAGATCAAGTTTGAATCTCCTCAAGGTTGGAATATGAAGTTCAACATCTTGCACAGTCTGATTTGTTCTTTGTCTGAATTGTCCATTTTTTACCTGAGTCTTGTAAGTACAATGAGCAAGAATAACCCAGGAGCCATCTCCAGATTAATACCCTCAGAAGAATATTCAGTGTTTGTTGTAGTTGATTATCTGTAGGCAATAACTTTTTCCACCTGTGAGTGAAGGTAGGGCAAGGAACCAAACCAAGGAAACTATCATTACAATAGGAAGCTTACTTTATTACTAGAAAGTCAACTGCACCTTCAGAGGGAGGTTCAATGACTGCTGTGTAGGTTCAGGGACTTTGTTGTCCCTGATCTGCAGTGAAACTATGGTCACGATACTGAGCTAAAAATCAGGGGAGGTAAATTCTCTCTGTAACTGACATAAAGCAAGTCTTTCGACCTAGCACAAAGAGAGATCATAAAATCAAGATGCTTTTTTCTCCCCTGGGAGAAGTGTGCTTGATTGCTCCACAGTCAAGAATTCCCACTTGTCTCTTACTCACTGATAAACATATTGCTGAGATCAAGTCCTACTCTTGATCAAGGTCCATATCTTTAGGCAGAGAAAGGATTTGAACAGGTTTCCAGTATGCTGGTGAGTGACCTCATCAATGAGATACTGGCTGAAAGGAAACTTTATCCTCCTGACTGACAATAACTCACAGTTTTAAGTCATTTTTCTTTCAGTTCTATTAACACTACCCTAAAAAAGACATTTCCCCAAACTGGTTGCTGTTTAGGAAAAGTCATTGTGCATTTAGAGGTAGTAGGACTGCAGTCTTGAGATCCTTCTCAACAAGCCATAAGAAAGGCAGGGATACTGAGGGTCATCTCAGGACCTTAAATATCATTCTTAGCTCAAATGTTATAAGATACTTGGGAGGTTTGTAGAGACATTTTCTTCTCGTTAAAGTTTTTAAATACCTGAAGGTCATCACATTAATACTGCTTTATAACAAAGGGTTGATTTTGATTAATTTCTGCTTCCTGAGCTTTGAAAGATATTTCTGAAATGTCAAAATAGTCCATTCTAACAAGTATAAAAGGAAGACTTTAATAGTGTTTTTTTGTTTGAAGTAGGTCTTTGCTATGGAATGTAGGGGGAAAAAAAAAGCTAAAATCAAAATGAGAGCTCAAAAATATCAAAATTAAGCAGCTCGCTTAATGTTTTGGTCAGATCTCAATTTGTAATGTAAAAAAAATAGGCTTTCTCTTGGTATGGTATGGAAAGAGCTCAATGACTCAGAAGTTCTTCTGAGGCTGGGCAAATATTTCCTTTATTTGTAATAATAGAAGCTATGAAATAAGACAGATAGATAATTGGATGGAAATTCATGTAGACCAATCCAATCTGCCTTTCCACCATATAGTTATGTAGACCATGGTATATTTCAACCTGTGACCTGCCTGTATAAGAATATTTGCTTCTATGTTTATTTCTTCAGTTCACCTTCCTTATATTCATTCATTTTCATAACACTCACAAGAATAACATGTATGCTCTTATCTGTACAACACATTTGCTTTACAAAAGGCTTAATATTTATTTTATTTCTTTGCTTGCAGGGCCAGCCTTTGTGCCACGTCATGATGCTTTCACATCAAAAGGGACTTTTATAAATTTTTCTGCATTTTCCATCAGAGTCTGTTTGTTGTCTGTACCTATTTCATCAGACATAATATCACTGTGATCTCCTTTATAGATTGCCAAATATTTTTACCTGTATTTAAAGTAGCTTTGCATTTTTAACCTTAAGGGATCCCAAAATGAACTTTCAGATCTTAATTATTCTTTTTCTTTGCATGCTTTGATTTCTAACATTGATGGCCTTCACCACTCAGCTTTTAAAATCTATCCAAATACTTAAACTGGTTTGGCTTTACATCATCTTAAGCTATAGAAGCAGCTTTGTTTTGATTTTTCATGACTTATTGACTGCAAATTTGAAAGAATGTTTTTAGGTTAGGATTTTGCTTTCTTTCACTTTTAATATACACAAACGCAAATTTTCTCCTACTAAGCTGTCCTTTTCTGCTGGATCAGCATTCAATAAGCACATTGTGAGTTACTGATGGAAAAAGACTAGATGAGATTTGGCTTTTTCTTTTAGATAAAAATCTCTGAGGTACAGCAGTGTGTGTTTAAAAGCAAACTATGAAAAACACCATGCCACAATGAAATTTTTTTTTATTTTTAATTTTGTCTTTGGCAGTGGTTTAGATCCTGTTTAAAGGGGAAATGAGTGGTGTATAGTCTATGCATTGGCTAGCTGTGACTCTTTTGCAAGGTGGTAAGAGTCTTTTTCCCCTTCCTGACTAATATTTTTAACTTTATCATTTTTGTTGATCACTCCATCTGAAATCTGGGACATCTCTAGAAAGAAGACAACTTAGTCTGAATATGAAATCAGTAATTTCTGTTTAAGAAACAGAACCTATTAATGTTAAGCAAGAAAGAGAGAAAGGAGGGTAGATTTTGCATGTCTATGTTTAGGATGCAAACTGAATTCTTTTTATGTTCAGAGATGATCATCAAAGCACTTATTTAAGTAGGCTCAATGTGAATGTGAAGACTCCAGGATTGCTTTTTGATTTTTTTATCATTCTGTTAATCTGTTGCTAACCCATGTAATATTAATTTGCTTAATATTTCTAAAACATGTCTAATATATGGAGGATATGGTCTTGGGTGTAAATATGCTAGTCTAAAAAATAGGTGATCTGGATTCAGTTGCTGGCTTGGATATAGATGTCTTGTGTGTCATAAGTCAAATGGTTTGCTATTTCTGTACCTGTTTTTAAAATAGGGTAGCCAGTCCCCTCCTCACAGGGGTGTATCAAGAGAGATAAATTTTATGATGATGCTGAACACCACTGGACAGAGAGTAAAGGTGGCTTTGAGCTCAACGCTGTCAATTAGGATAGCCCCAGGGCTTGTCTAAATAACGTATTGCTTCTCATAGCTGCTGTGACGTTAACGAGCTCTGACGGGGCCCCATTTCTGGCCTTGGCCTGACTCTTTCCCTCCCTTCAACATTCCTGGCCCAGCTCCTCTCCTGTCAGCTGAGGATGGACATAGTGATGGAGCTGGGCTCTTTGTCATTTGTCGTGGTGTTTGCTCCGTGTTTGGCATGATCCCTTGCTGAGGAGTTTAGCAGAGTGATCTTTAAACTCAGCCAGCTCCAAACTGTGCCCCTTATATGATTGTGAGAACATAGACCTGGAAAAGACCCACAAATCCATCTCCCCAAACTCCACAGAACCTCCTCGCCTTAAGGGAAAACCACATCACAAATCACAAAAGATGCTCTGACACCTTATAGAAAACTTACTTAAGAGGTGCAGTAAAATACCCAGAGCGATAACAGGCTCCTGAAATATAGAAGTCTAAGGCTTTGTCCCATACCTCTCTGGCAATGAGGAATTTTTTTAGACAATAGTCCTCAAAATGAGGACAATTTCCCAGAGCATAGAGGAAGGTTAAAAGAAAATTCCTCTTTCACCCTAGATCTAGAGGTGAGTTTAAAATCTAGAGGTGAGTTTAATTCTGAGTCCATAAAAAAGGGAAAAAAAAATCATAGCAACATTAGGTCTTTCAGTCTTACTGTACATAGAGAATCTAAGTATTAATAAAAGAATTGTGATATCTGGGATGAGAAATACAGCTGGAGTATTATTATTTTGGCTTAATTCTTAAATACTTAAAACTAAGTACTTACATACTCAAATACTTAAAAAAAATGGAAGAATTTTGCCTATTCCAAAACTGTTAAAAGAGTTGTGGCTAAAAGGAATATCAGATTCAAAACAGCACCAGGGCTTCTCAGTGTCTTTTATGTAATACAGCAACAGTTAGGACCTAGTTCATTTGTTGACTGTACCTGCGTGGATATGAACCTGCACTCATCACAATATTCTGGGGTAACCACTCCATATACTCTCTTATTGGAATGATTGCACTTTGTTTAAAATATTTAAATATTCAGGACTCTCTGTCCTGGCGTTTGGATGATCACTTGGGAGGTGGGACAGCTGCGTTTCAGTCTATGCTCCAGTGCATGTTTCATTATTTATGCAAAGAGAAATAGCACCAACAGGAATGACTGAAAGCATTCCACCCCAGGGTATGTTCCACACTGATGATGAAGGCACTCTCTTACCAAGTGAAAGATGAGGGTTCAAACCCCTGTGTGTGAAAGTGAGGAACTGAAATGATTTTTCACATTTAAAGTGAATGTCCTACCTTCCCGCTTGTTCAGTAAAAAAGGATGGCCTATGTTGTGAATCAAACTTGTTGGGTTTTGTTTTTTTTTTTTTTTTTTAACAAGTACCTAAAATTGCATATTGCATCAGGTGGAATAGTTCATGAAATTGTATAAATTTTTACTTAAAATAAAATGAGACCTTCAATGAAATTGAACATCTTCTCCTCTTTCCTGATTCTGTTGCTAAACCCCAAATTAATTATAACTACAGCCAAACTTGAAGCAGTAATTAAATTTCTCTTTCCAAATGAAAAAAACACAAATAGACAAAAAAAACCCAACAAAAACCAAAACCAAACCCACAATGTGTAAAAGAGTCAGTAAAAGAATATGAAAGCTGACATGACATAATCCAATGGAAAGCCAGGAAAATTATCTTTGCAAGCTGTTTCTGGTTACATTTTAGCAGTGCAAGATTATATTTGTGAGCAGGAGAGAAAAATCCTGCAACAATTGAGAAATGCAATGATGGGTTTCCAGTGGAGACTTTCAGCTGTGTAGGTGGATGGGACAGACCACGTCTTTCACATACTCTGTAGAAAGATGTCTACCCTATAGACAAGTCCTTGTCAAGGATGACACCTAAATCCTGAGCTCAGTGACAACAGGACAGTAATACTCCGCGTGCTGTAGAAGATGAGAAGTGGCAGGGAGGTCCTGCAGGAAAAGGCAGAGAGCTCTCTTTTAGGCAGTGCCATCATCATTCCTGCCTAGCCAATTCAGGCATTATAATTCGTAGACTCAGCCTCTGCATATAAGTCCGAGACAAGATCCACACAATATTGAGTTCCTAAGACTTATATTGTCCAAAGGCTTTTTTCAGACCCTCTGCCTTGAGACAAATTTCTCCCACTTCATAATCACGCTGCCTAGGATGCATTCACCTAACTTTAAAGTCAATAACAATATAGGCACTTGGTGGTGGTGGTGGGTGATCGCCTGACCTATTTTAGGTGCCTACATGAGATCAATTGCACTATGGAAATGCTTATTTCTTCCCATTGACTAAAAAGGCAGCTCACATCTAAGCATTTACAGCTGAAGAAAAGTATTCCGTTCATAAATGCTTTTCTGTGTATACTGCCATCCCGTAACACTAAACCCCATGCTACTAAAGCTACGCAGAGTTTGCTGTTGACTTCAGTAAGCAGCAAAATATCATGGTTATCTTTAAGTCATGGGTAAGATTCCACTGCAAAGCAACAAAATTTTAAGCTCAGCTTTTGGATTTCTTTTACTGTGTGTCTGTTCTCTCCTCTAACTTCTGATAGATGGTCACTCAGCTTCAGCTTGCAGTATCCAGGGTTCCTCGGGGCATTATTCAGGGCCCATTACCTTTTTAGCTCTAATGATATCCTGCCAACAGCAATCCTCTATGCATGCCATTTATTCCATTACACTAAACAGGGGTAATTTGGTAAATTGAGTGTTTAAGTAGCCTTAAGGTAAATATTTTTTTTTCTTTTGCAAAATGATGATGTTCCCTTTGGCCTCAGTAGATTCTTCTATTTTTGGATTATTTTCATTTGCCTTTAATTGTTCATAAAAGTGAAAGGTTAAATAATGCCAGATAGAGAAAGGTTAAATCAAGCCCTCAAACAAATGTTCAATAAAACCAAAATCAAGCAATCATTAGATTAAGATTTTTTTTCAGATGTAACTTTGGGTAACTTCATGCTCCCTGTTCTTTTTACCCACCAACTAATCTGTCAGTGCTAAAGTGTCAAGCGTAGTTATAAGATATTATCTTAATTGCTAATTAAAGCCAATAGATTATGGCTTTTATGGAATAAAAGATAGAAGAGATTCTTTTGATTAATGTCTCTAAATAAAAATAAGTTAACTTGATTGTTCCAATCAATTACCTTTTTAATTTAAGGTCCTGCAAATTAGTTAAATGAACAAACACAAACTTTTGTGGTGCTCACCACACTAATGAACTGCAAATGTTTTAAGCGTGTTGGAGACAATGCTGAGCTTTTTGTATTCTCTAGAGCTCATCATGTGAGAGAATTAGGATGAAAACTTTAATATTATAAGCAGCATCATGAAGTGTCCAAAAGAAGCTACCAAGACTGCCCCATCTTCTACTGACTTGAGCATTGAAATTTATCCTGGAATCTGAATTAATTTTTAAACTTTTTTTTTTTTTTGGGGGGGGGGGGGAGGAAATCTGAGTTCATTTTAAAAAATAAATCAATTACAGCCCCTGAGTTTGTCCTGGTATTCAACTCCTCCCACCCTTAGAAAACTGCATCCAGCTTAGGGGCTGAATTTGTTCCAAAATCCAAACATTCCCAGTTTTCAAGTGAGTTTCTGTAAACTGCAGAACTAAGAGGAAGCTTGGGGTGGGATGGTTAACCCTTTGGAAATTTCTCTGTACAAACAGAAACTAGTTGCCAAGCTTAGGTCAGACACCTAACTTTCAGAAGGCTAAAATTTAGTAAGATGAATGTCACACCGAGCCTCCAATGCAGATGCAAACAAGAGGTGAGAGCTGAGGCAGTATCAGGACATTGCTCTTCGTCTCTTCATCCAGGCAAAGATTAAAAAAGCCTTAAAATACCTAAAGGAAAATTTTCCTTTTCTTCACATCTCTTCCCCGGAGTATTAGTTTTATCCGGTGACTAAATGCCACAGAGATCCTATCTTATTTATCTTCATACAACCTCTCCTTTCCCACCAATAAGTTATTTTCTTAGGAAAGCCTTAGAGCCACAAAGCATATTTAGTTGTCAGATCAGGACCATAGAAAAGCTGTGACCCACAAACAAACCACATCAAGAAACATTTTAAATTTCTCCAAGTCTCTGAGGAGGCAGAGGTTTTATTTTACTCTACTGTGACATGTTTGTTGATCCCAAAAAGGACAGTGTTTTTTGATTTTATATGATGAGAACAGATAACCAAGAACTCAGAGGTGACTAGAGCTTCAGGCTAACAAGAATTTACTCCAGCATAAATGCTGGTCTGCTAGCTGCTAGGGCTTATTGCCCTTAGTAAGGCTTACTGAGCCTCGGGGTAAAGGAAAACACAAAGGTCAGATTCATTCCGTTTAATCACAACTATACAGAAATTAACATTCAGCCAATTGTCTGGTTGAGGTCTTAGTCAATTGACATATAAAAGCACCTCCAGAAGATCACTCGCTCCATCTTAGGACAAAGTCTATCACCCTTTGGAGAGCCTTATCTCACCCCAGTTTCTACCCAGGGAGCCTACAGCAGTTACATAGACCAGATGGCATCTTTATATTGGCTAAGCTCAAGCAAAACTTGCCCCAACCTTTATCTAAGCGGCCCAAAGCAGTCCAGCTTGCTATCCAACCATTTAAGAGTATGGTGGTGTCCCTAAGCACAGGACAAACCGGCCCAAAAAGGATGTAGGTAGGAGCACCCAAGGCACATGTACACTAGCAGGGCTATATGGGTGCTCTTCTTTATCCCAGGCTGTGGATCACACATGCCCGACTTGTGCTACAACAGCTAATGCCTTATTTTTTTGTATGCTGAATTCACTTCTTTTTAGATGCAGACACTCATATTTAAAGAGCTTGCTATGATTAATATTTTAATTCATGGTAGAGAAGGAAGCAAGTGTTGAGATACTGGAAAAGCATCTGTTAGGTGTCTCTTCTCCTGGCCATTTTGAACTTTTTGTCCTTTCAGCAGTTGAAATGTGTGACATGAGTACATTTATGTACAAAGAGGGTGAGGCAGGGGAAAGATGTAATCAGTCGTACAACATGTAGTGTACTCTCTGCATTAAAAGTGTGTTTTCCTCTTTGCACAAAAAAAGAACAAATCATTCACATGGAAATGGAATGGATCCCTGTGGTGATTAAAAACTCCAGTAGAAAGATACATATTTAATGAATAGATAACACAGATAAGAAGAAGAATGCATTTACAGTAGAAAGCAGCTAGAACAGCTTGAATGTATAGCCTTTATTACAGTGCAGAACCAACTGAAAACATGGGCTTATTAAGTTGTTTAAGTACAAGGGCTAGGCATTTAGGAGGGAGAATGGAAAAGCTGGGGGCATGTGAGTATAAGAAGCATGTGATATTATGGATGTAACTACAGTTTGGCTGGAAAATGACATTGGGTGAATTCACATTCAACTATTGCTCTAGGAGAGAAACTCGGTATATAAAAGGAGGTGGATTATGGCCTCTGATGCTTGAAATATAGTGTGTCTGTCCTATATTATCAAGTAATTGGATAGTCTGTTCTGCACTAACCAAAATAAAAGGAAGGAGTGCATTCTTTTCTGGTTCTTTGGTTCTTTTGGAATAAATTAGGTGTAACCCAGGGGTCAGATAAAATGATCCCAGTTTTCAAGGCACAGTCATATGGATACATGCATAAATACAGCAGTATAGTCTTAAATTTGTTATGAAGGGTATATATGATCATCTTTTCTATAGCAAGTCTTAACTAGTGTTGAGTACAAATTACGAAGCTTCCTGGTCCAAAACATAACTTAAGTCCTCAAAGAGTTAGTAAGAAATTTCCACCTGGAAACGGTTATTCTGTAATTTGTTCTCTGGAACATCATGATTCAGGTTGCTGGACAACTCAGTCCTCCAGCAGTGTGTGATGCAGCAGTTCTGGCAGATCAGAAAGCATACTGTGCCAGCCTGACCACCTCAAAGGCAAGAATGTTTTGTCTCCACCACGAAACAACAGTATGTTTCATGGATGACCTTGACAGATGCTGTACTGGTGATGTGCAACCTCTATTTCCAATTGCCCAGTATTCTAGAAGGAGCAGTTGACTATGAGGTCCCACACCTTCTCACGTCGTCCTTTAGTGTAGAGAGAAGCTGGGAACAAGGCAGCACCTGTTTAGCCATCTAAATGGACTGTTTTAGACTTCAGGACTGAAAAACTACTCCTTGAAAATGCTTATTTGTCTCCGTCACCTTTAAAGGGATAGCAGGTACAAGATGACTCTTGGTGAGATGAGTCCCACCCCACATCTAGATCCTGTTGGATGCCTTCAGTGTCAGGCAGATAGCAATGCACCCTGGGAGGTATGGCTGAGAAATAGAAACCGGTAGAGAGCCAGGAAATGTAGAGTGGAAAATTAGTTGATTAGGAAAGGAGAAGCACAAGGTAGCACAAGGGTAGATGGGCTTTTTTCTTGTTTTCTACAGGAATAAAAATGGTCTTCCATAAAGAAAGCTCCCTTTTTCTTCTAAAGCATTGCTTTGAAAAAATTCAAACTCAACACACTGAATTAACAAGTTCAGGAGTTTAGGATATTTTATTAAAAAAGAAATAATCCATGAAACCAAGAAAAATAAGAAACAGTTTTGTCCAAAAATTTTAAAATAAGCACTCGTAGGATTTTTTTCAGTCTGCCCTAGAGCCAATGGGACTTTTCTTCTGGGATGCTTCTCCTGTCTTTTCACACCCCTACTCCTTACTTTTGCAGACATTTTTACAGTGAGTAGGAGAACTAAAATTATAATCTGAGGAAGACTTCCTAAATAATAAATGTGCTCACATTTGGGGATTGTTTCAGGTGTGCTATAAACCTTTGTGAAACAGTGTGGGTAAATAGAAAGTTGGTATTAGTCGGTTATAATTAATCCCGATAGCTTTAAGGCAGAATCTTCCTGCTCCAGGGGTTCAGAGAAGGAGATAGCTAGAAAAGCAGGGAGAGATTCTCTGGGTAGGAAACTGAACTGATGTAGCAAATAAGTTTATTCAAACCTTAGCAACATTTGATGATTTGCAGAGCTCTTGCTTCTTTCTGACTGAGACCTCTGAGCTGCACTCTGCTGAGGAAATTAGCATTTGCTTTCACCCTGGAAATGCACAAAATACAAGTCCTAAGCACCTTAAAATAAAGATTGCTCAATAAAAATAGATTTTTTTTAAAAATTTCTTTTGTATTAGTTTTCCTACATTTATTGAAATCATTTGACAAAGTAGAATAGTCAGAACCCATGTTTCCTAGACCAAAAGAGACTATTGAAATCCACTAATCTGATCTAATTTTTGTAGGCTATGGAAGCAAAGCAGTTGATTCCTGCCTAAAGTCCTATATTGTACTGTTTAGAAACCTTATAGGTGATCTAATGACCTGGTCGGTCAGTCTGCCCTTCTGTCTATCTATTGGTCTGTCTAGCTGGTTTCCAAGGAAATGTAAGTGGCAATTAAGGGAATGTTTGAAGGCCAAGTTTAGAAGATGCACTGCATTATCCAAGTTAACTCAAGCTATCGCAAATTTACAATCACATTTTCAAAACCTTATTAGTAGTTTGGGGAGTTAATTTGAACCATTTTGGTAATACCCGACTTGCTGCAGATAGGCATTCTGGACTTTCTGAAAAGTGGCCTTTGTTATGTTTTGCAAGGAGTATGTTTACTATTCCCCTTGCCTGATACTGATATGACTGCCAAGAATGGTCATGATGCAATGGAGGATTAGTTTGGTCACAATGAAGTAATCCAGAATAATAATCTTAAAAATGCTTAATCAGTAATCAAAGTCTCCTTCTTTGCATCAGACAGGTGAAAGGGACCCAACTAATTGAGAATAAATAGCAAGTGACACATAAAAGAAACTAAATCAATACATGAAAAGAAATGCAGTCCCTTGTAGTTGAAGTGCATTTCAGAAATGCTCCAAAGGTGCAGTTCCAAAGGACATTCACACCTTTCTTTTCCAATCTTACATTCTTACAGCCTATTGTCTGCAGAGCAGATAAAAGAAGTAAACACAGATGAGGTTTGCCTCACCTAAACCGGCTAAAACTTAGATGTGTAAAAGAATTCTCTAGGTTCCATGTACAGTCCATGGAAAAAGAAACTTCCAGAGGCAATTCATCCTATCTTAAAGTAGATGTGTAAGATGATATTTCTGTTCTGGAAGTGTCTCTGTAAGGAGTTAGCTTTCTTCCCAGGTGAGATGGAAGTTAGATGTAAGTAAAATGCATGGCTGGTTCTAGACAAGGACAAGAAGGGCACAAAATTCTCATCATGGCATAATCTTCAGCATCATTGGATCTTCCCAAAAGAACTTCAACAGCCAAAAAAAAAAAAAGAAAAACCACAAAAAAACCCCTGCAAACTACAGAAAAGTAATGTTGGATGTGACATAGTCTAAGAACTGGTCTTTGCAAGGAAAAAGGGAGATGGAGGCATTCAGAGTAATATAAAAAACGAACTGACAACTGGGTGAATTTGAAATGTAACAGCAAATATTTAGTATGATAGTGGATCAATGAAAAAAATGAGAGACGAATAGAGAGAATGTTGCAGAATCATGATTGGCTGCAGTCATAAATCTGTGAAAGAATGGATTTTTTTCTCTGTGAACAGGAGGGAGAAACACTAGGTCAAAATAATAAAAAACAAGTTTATGTAATGAAAAGAATTAAACTGTTGGAGTTTTGAAAAAGCAGAATAATATTAACCTATTCCTTAAAAAAACTCCAACCAAACAAACCAAAATCATTGGAAAACAATCAAAAGACCAAGGGAAAAAAACCCAGGTAGGTATAAAATAGCATTCTAAAATCATTATTATTTCTTCTGGATCTCTCTTATCTATATGAAGAACCTTTATAGGATATATTGTGTCACCTTCTAAAAATTTGTAACGTCTCTGTTTGACTAGAGAGGTAACCTTAATGATGAACTTGGAATGGACATGGGAATTTCAGTACTTTAAAGTCAGAATAGCAGATGCACACTCCCATGATGTGTCTCCACTGCAGTTCAGAGGACTGAGCAGAAAGATGTTCCTGAAGGAGGTTTAAAGCACCAGGTGTGAGTACCAGCACAGGTCTGGACACACTGGCACAGACCTGTGTCCTGTAAGCCATAGCTGGTGCCTACTGCACCTCATCTACGGCGTTACAGTCAGAAGTGGTTTTCCCTTTCAGGTTCCAGTGGAGGCATATACTTGATCTTCCCATGCCTCATCTCACAGTTTGAAAAATTGGCTATTTAGGTGGAAAATCCTACAGGAAGGCAGCATTTCTTCCAACACATTTCCTCAAGGCATTGCCACAATACACTATATGGCAGGACAGATGAAGGAAAGCATTTTTAATTAGGTCATGGTAAAGGCTTTAATATTTTTTTCCTAAGAATTAATATGGGTCATTTAACAATAACTCGTCTGTGTAGCTCGTACATTAAAGCATGAGATGGAAAGCTGGGAAATATTTAGGACAATTTAAAAGTTGGTCCTTCCAATACAACTACAAGCTAAACGAGATATGTCAGCTTCGGCTATGCACAAGTCTACATATGTCAATGCCCATCTGCCGTATGTGAAAAAACTGCTACGCTACACACCAAGTCTTGTTAATCATGAGACTTGTTCAGAAGAACTGTGGCATTAAAGCGAGAATATCATGAAACCTACTGTCAAGTAAGCCTGCCTTCCTTTCCTAGGTCATTTTGCCAGCGGCTTATTGGTAGCTTTCAACCTAGGACCTATCTTTCCAATTTATTAGAGAGGATATTGAATCTGTCAGTGCATATGCAGTTATTTTAGGGTAACTAATTGCAGACAGTTCATCCAGCTGGACAGCCAAAGCAATAATATTAAAGATTAATGCCCCAGTTCAGCAAATAACCTGGGCATGTGCATAATCCCTGTGGCTTCACTGAGACACACTTACAGGCAGGCCTGTTGAACTATATATATTGCTGAAACAGGGCCTTAAAAATGATGAATTCGCATCACAGATGTCATGCAAACAATTCTAAGAAGTTTGAAAAATTACTGGCTTTGACAACTCAAAGTTTAAAGCTCTAAATATTGGTAGAGAATATCACAATATTAAAATATAAACAGAAGAATCCATAGCTCCTATTGCTGGAGCTTTTTTTCTCTGAAACAATTGATACCAGTGATAAATTGATTTGGCTGATGATAAAGTAGGTTAATTTGGACCTGATCCGTACAGGATTCCTTCCATTTTTCCACTGGGATTCTTCTCACATGATTTCAGCTATATGAAAGTGGGGTAACTGATCTCAGCTAGAGATCAAAGATCTCTCCATAGCCAAAGCACATCAGTAGATACCTCAAGGGGGCAACCCATTCCATTTACTTTAGGATTTATTGAATTGCCCTCTGGAGGTACCTGGTTCTTTATGTCATCTGCAAAACTAATCGCCACCTTTGGACTTCAAATGTTAGGTGCACTGAATGCTCTCTTACATGTTCACTCCCTTCTACTGGAATTTTTTTTCTAGCACTTTAATATTTCTGATATATATGTGCAGCAGAAAAAAACATAGAAATAGAAATAGGTATGCTAAATAAGTCTTTCCATCAACACCATTCCACTCCACTCACGCCAAGATGGGTGGAAATATAAATGACAGCAATGTTTGGCCTGCCACTGACACCTATCCACACATAAACAGTCACAGTTAGATGAGAAGCTTCACAGTTTCTCTGAATATTTAATTAGTACAAACTTGGTTTCTTTGAACTCCTTCAAAAATAAAATTAAAAGGCCCAGCTTCATTTACCTCGTGTTGACTATAATGAATGTTAGAACTTCCCCCATTGCCGCAGGTTTAGCTCTGTGGCTAACGCTGAGATGTTGGCAATCAGAAAAGACTTGGGGCAAATCACACTTCTTTATCACACAGGGATAAACTTAAGTGACAGACATGCATGGGCTAATTACTTTTAATAGTTTCCCATTGCTCGGGCTGATGACACAGTGCTTAAAAACCATGCCCCCCCCCAACAAACCAGAATTTCACTTACATGGCACTACGTCTTTATTACTGCTTCGTTACTTCACAGGAGCCGCGCTTTCTAAAATGCCTTTCCCTGTGGCTTAAAGTAAAGATTTTTTAAATAAATAAATACAGTTTATGTTGGGCATCTACCACTTGAAGGGCTAATGATTATTGACTACCCTCCAGCAGACATCAGGGAGTCTAGCCTCAGGCCCTTCCCGCTTGCCCCCAAACATGCCGAATGTTAACACATGTTTCTAGATCCTGGCTGGGATTGGACACAAACAAGGCAGTCAGAATGGACCATTTAGTGTACAAGTCAAGATGACAGATCTCTGCTTAATACAAGGAAGACAAAAATTCGTATCTTATTGAAAAAGGTAGAAGAGCCCCGGGTGCTTTCGCTTTGTGATTCTGCAGCAAAAAGTGGGTTGTGTCAATATAAGTCTATGTTACCCGCTCGCAGCTGCCACACTGAATTGACCCTGCTAGCTGCAGACAGAAAGGCCTTCCATTTCCAAATTCTCTCTAATACTCATCTGCGAGAGCGAGCACGAGGTAGAAAAAAGCCAACAAGTTAGTCCTAAGTATGGGAGCAAAAACCAAACCAAACCAAACCAAACCAGAACAAAAATGTCTTAATGCCGTGAGACTCTCTCCGCTGCCTGTTTCTAATGAAACGCTAGAAAAACTTTCTCATCTGAAAGCATTTCAGAGGATGCTTTGACAACGTGAGCTTTATGTTTTGTAAATCATGTTCTTGTAATTCCTTGTAAGTCTCCAGATCCTCTTCAGACAGAGCAGCAGAGCATTAAATATTCTTGCAACGCTCACCAGAGCTTAATTACTAAAAGTTGAAACATCTTTTAAACTCTGCAATTTTTTTTTTCCCTGGGTATTCCCCAAAGAAAAGATACAAAAAAGTTGAAGAGTGTGCACAATAACTATTAGTTAAGACCATGTTTCCAAAGAGGGGAAAAGAAGATAAACAATTTTGAAACTAAAAATAGAATATTTCTTGATACCATTATAGTTTAACATGATAGCATTCACTGATGAGTCCGTTTCTCATGTGTATATTTTACTAAGCTCGGATGTTCACACTGGTGAAAAGATTTGACTGAAAACAAAAAAATAAGATTAAAATTAAAAAGGGAAAAGCTCCCAAGTTCCCTAAAATGGAAAAAATAAAGAGAGAGACTTTCAATTAGTTGAAATACATAATTCTATTGATTTCTGGAGAAGTTTGATAATTTAGGGAAGCTGAAGATACGGCTAAAGTTATAGACCTATTTAAAATACATTTTTGAGCATTCTTTTTATGGACCCACTCAAAGTCCATGAAAATGTACAAAAAAAAGATTTTCTTTACCTCAGATCAACCTATATTCAGGCAAGTGGTTATTATAGCTAAAGACAGGCAGTAAGAAGTGAGCAGACTTATTAGAGGAAGATAGACATTTTTTTCTTTTTTGTGTTTCAGTGGGGTCTAGTGAAGCTTTCACCAGCTCTTTATCTAAATTTATTATAAATCACTGGATATTCCAACCCAGTAATCTGACTTGTAAATATACCCCCCGCTTACTGTGAAATTTTCAGAGGTGGCTGGGTGCTGTGTAGATATCACAGAGAGGAAAAATTCTTCTCACCTAAATGTAACCACCTGAAGGTAACAGTCTCATCGAACTGGTTGTCTGTGGTTTTTCGATACACAAGAGAGAGAGAAGAATTGCAAGGAGGCCATTCATCAAACTGGTCTTGCAATGGCTTTCCACAACCCTGTGGAAACACTTCTTTCTCCACTGAAAATCAACACGTACATGGTTAGCTCAGACTAAATGTCTATATTCTGCACAACTGATATTGGGTAAGACGAATGCTGGTGTACCAAAGAAGAATCAGGTTTCAATTGCATCTAGCAGTTGCAGGGATTTAGGAGATGTGTCTGAATTAGGACCAAAGAAAAGTGTAAGTTAAGGGTTAGGAAAGACTGAGGCACCTGAGTTTTTCTCCAGTGTCACAAAAGGCAGTGTAGATAGATGATTAGCTCAGACAGAGATGTCTATGATGTAGTTAGCCATATTTGACCACTTCAGTCCACCTGTGAACATATTCTTCATTTACACCAGTGCCAAGTCCATTCTCTTGCTCTGCAGCCTAATGGCAAGGTCTAGACATATTCATACTGTGAAATTTAGGTACACCCCTCCCTACCCCCAACTTAAATCAAAGTGTCTAAATAAAAATTCTCTTTTGGGTTTGTTTCTGCTTTATGCTCTGTTTGTGAATTGCTTGGAAGAGTACTAACCGACTGGATGCAAAATTGAAGTTTTCAGTTGTGTGATAATTTGGACAATATCAAATGAACAAAAGGTCCCATTACTTCTCTTCAGCTCCAAGCAGATCCTTTAGGGAAAAAAGTTTTGATTAAATTTCAGTTATATGTATGTAGCTTCAGCCAAGCCTACTTTCAAAAAGGTGTCCTTGTTATAATTAATGTAATTTACTAACAGCAATATAGAAAACTTCCAATCTGTTATCATATGATGGTTAATGTTTAAAACATTAACTTTTTGTCTGTTATGGAAGAGTTTGAAGAATTACATGATTGCATGAAAAATGTTTAATAACTGCAGACTTATAAAAGAGCATAGCAGAGTTAAGAGAAAGATAATTATGTTATTTCTGGATGTGGACTGGAACCTCACTCTTACAGTGTCCACCTACTCCAACGCTATTGGAAAAGCAGTCTGATTTAGAAGAACATGCAGTCTGGGCTGACACAGTTGGGTTTAGCTTCTTGGAATACTGAGAGGAGAGAAATATGGAAAAGATGTGTACTACTTTCTTTTGATTTCATAATGTTGAGATGTTCTTTAAAAGTGGATGATTTAACTGGGAGTTACCAGGAGCTATACTGTGTAACTATGTATACCATGTGTCATTGCAGTGATTGCCAGAGAGCTACCCTAAATGTCTCCTAATGTCAATCAAATCTGCTGTTTAAGGTTGACTCTTTGCTCATAAATATATATGAGCCTTAAAAACACTGAGGACAACATTGTGGTATGGTTTATGAGGCCTTACCTCATAGTTGCACTCTTTGACATGCAGAAGAATTGGATAATAAATCAGACTTTGTAAACTGAAAGTCAAAGACATATTCTGGAGTCACAGACAATACACAGACAAGTGTATTAAGTATTTGCTGAATTCCCTAATAAGCTACGTATCAGGCTTTTTTTCCTCCTCACTTTTTCCATTTTGCAAAGGCAGTTATGTTTGACTTAAAATTTGCAAGCTTTTGTTTGAGCACCAGTTGAAGGTGTTTAACATAGCCCATTTGCTTTGAGGAATACTGACAGCAACTCTCCACTGAGATCAGATCAAGCCAACAATAGGGAAATGACTGTGTATAAAAGTTAATGTTGCTCAGTCGTGTCTCAATAGAATGGGCTGACAATGCAGAGAATTAACAGCCTGAAGCCAGCAAATGTTGCTTTACATCACTGTGCAGTCTTGAAAGTGTGGTCAGCTGAAAGACTATCAGTCACGAGATCTTGCCTCGTACCTTACATGTGTTACTAATTTGCAAAGCAATGTAAGGGCAAACAGTTTCTTTCTTTGTGCCTTGTCCCCATCCATCTCTAAAAATGGGATGATCATCATCCTGGTATTTATTAGTTAAGATATATGGATGGAAAGTGGCTAAGCCACTTAATTAATTTAATTCTATCTACAGGTCTTATTCAGTTCTTGGGGATTTTAGCTGTGTTGCTTGAACTTTTGTCAGCCTGGACATCCTCTTCGTTTCACTGCTGAAGGTTTTGCTCCCATAGGAGGCAAGGCAAAATGTGCCCACTCTTCAGACTCAGCAGATCACGGAGTATTAACGTCAGCCACTGATGAGCAGCGAGGCTATGAGGTATCACAGCTGAAAAGCTGGGCTTTCGCTGCTGCAGGTCCTGGTGAAGAGCATGGTGGTGGGCCAGCAGTTTGCTGTAATCACCAGAGATGATGAATTCCAGTCCTGAAACGTGTGATGGCCCATGGCCAGTGACACACAAGGGGATGGGGTGGTTGAGGATGGAATGTCCCCAAATTACTATTTCCTGATTTTAGTATGTGTTAGAGAATCTGGAGATAAATTCCCACAGAATATAAATGCTTTATCCAAGCATTTCCCCAGTTGTAGTGTCTGTCATTAAAGCCATTGAATCTATTGTAAGTTCTTTAAGAACACAATGAATTAGTTTAGAGATCTTCAGGACACAGACTTAATCTTCTGTTACATCTAAGAGGAAACAATCTTATGCCATATTATGCTCCCTTAAGTCTCTCTCAAGATTTCTGGACTGTACATCAATGAAAAAAAAAAAAAATCACAGCCAAGCATACAGGAGCAAAGCAGAGCATTTTTTTTGTCAATCTTTCAGCTTCTTGACAAGTTCACTCTCCCTTTGTGAGCTCACTCAGCATGCTTTGAGAGCACTGGCCTTTCTTCCACCGGCTTACTCCAGCCTCAGAACAGACCTTCGAGGCACGTCCACACCATGCAGAGCTGAGAGCTCACTGCAGATGTGCTGACTACAGAATAAGAAGCCAGGCAACTCTCCCGCTAAGCTACTTGCTTCAGAGCCAGATGCTTTTGTGCTAGACTGCAACCTACGTACGCAACAGCTCATTTGGAGCTCAGTCAGGTATCCACAGAAAGATGACAGATTGTTATGGTTTCAATTCAGTAGGAAGAATTTAGTTTCCTGAAGGCAATGATCTGGTGTCGTTGGAGATATTCTTGGGTATCAAAGGATTTGCAGGGGCCCTGAACCCTTCTGGATTGGCAGGATAGCCCACACGGCCTAAAAAGGCTCTAGACATCTGTGTTTGAGGAGCTGAATCCTGCTCATTGTGTCCTTTGTGAACATTGAACTTTAAGGTGGGATTGAGTTCCCCAAATATAGATGTCTAGTGTCATTTTAAGCACTGAATAGGTGTCTCGGATACCCTAGAGTGTCTCAGGTGACACTATACTACTGTGTTTAGGAACCGAATCCCGCTCTAACAATGCAGAGCCAGCTGATGAAGTAATTATACTCTTATATAATAACGTTCCCCATCTCTCTGGCAACATTATAAGTAAAGTCTGTCTGGTTTAGTTGCAAAGTCATACATGTCCTTGTACTAAGATGCTCTTCTAGGTCTCAGCACGATGCAACATGTACTTGTGGGAGAAAAAAAGAATGCAAGTGCTTGCAACGGTTAAATGCCAAGGAGATCTGGTCCAACAAAGCTTCACACTGACTCAGCTACTAAGTAAGATTGTGTTAAGCATGTAGCAAGCACATTTATATTATGAGACTTGAAAGGATAATCTCCACTCTTAAGTTGGCAAGTGACTCTGAATTAGACAAATATGATACAAGCAGAAGAAAAAAAAATTTAGATATTTTCCTCCGCATTGTGGAATATATTGATAAACGTATGTTAGCATTTAACTATTCATTCTTTTGGAGAAAACTGGTTAACCCCTTAAGTGTTTTGCCCTGAAGGCAGACATTAAAAGTTAATTATAACCACATGGGACAAGCCCCTGGAGGACCGTGACAGCATTAAGCTGCTACCAACCAAGCATGCAGGATGCGCAGCACTCTCAGAGAACACCATGTACAAAAATGATGCTGTCTCCTTGAATGAGTTTTCAGAAGTTAAAAACATGCGACTTTTTGCATGCACAGTAAAAAGGCAGATTGCAAATGTTATACTCGGAGCAAAAAAAGCTTCCAACTGAAGAAGAATTAGAGCAAATGAAAGCACTGAGTAATGTGATTAAGCAATGTGGCACAGCGAGAGAGAACTACCACAAGTACTGTTTTACTTAGTGCTGCAAGGAGAATATGGTAAAACCTCTTCTAAAGACCTTGGATTGCTACCTCATGATAAACCTTTCCAGTACCATATATGGCCTATGAGGCATTTTGATTTTACCGCTATAAAAAGGGAGAGGAGATGACACTTGTCCTTGGAGAGGATTGTTTAGACCATATGGAAAAAAAAAAGAAAAAGGTTAGTTCTAAGGAAGAGACCCTGATGATGTCTGTGCATGTAAATTAAGCGTGGCTGAAAGGCGTTGAGGTTAAGTAACATGGAATGGCCTGCACCTACACAATTAAACTTTCTTCTGCTTAAATTAAAATACCTGTATCTAAGTTAACTAATAGGAATGGTCCCTGTGCTACTTCCCAAACCATGCTGGGGACAGTTTAGGAGAAGCTCTATTGTTGTGGACCCAAAAGCATGTAGGGGGCTTTTCTTATAACATAGTGATAGAGAAGGAAGAGTTCCAGCAATGGGGAGTATTTCTGACTGTTGTTTTTTAATACAGAAGTAGTCACCATGTCCTGAAGGTAAGTCAGGAGACATTCAGGAAACCTAATTTTGTTTTTCTCTTACATTGAGCAACTGGAGTTATATTACGAACACCAGAATGAGTGTGGCCCAGAATGAGTGTGCCCAGCTCCTGCTAATATTTAGGAGCAGCATAGCCCTCACCTAATTTAGCCTTCAAAAAGCTGGGCTACATCTATATACCTAATTTGAAAGTTAACCCGCTTTAACAGGGGGTTGGACTAGATGACTCCCAACATTTGCTTCCAACCTAAATTACTCTGCGATTCTAATTGCTAAATGAAACAGGGATAGAGATAACTCTATGGCCTCTAAGACAAGTGTGGTACGCAGGCTATGTTCACTTTGCATGGTACCTGGATTTAAATTTCTTCCTGGTCTTCTGTGGTGCCCTGTGGTTGTAAGCCAAGTTTAGTACTGTGTGAGTATGTGCGTGTGTTTAACACAAAATGCTCCTAAATTATGAGAGAATTCTGTTGCAGCCCCCCAAGGGTGCATTCACAACACAAAACCGAAGATGTGCTATGTGCTCTGGGTTTTAGCATAAGGGCACATCAAGGTGTGTGTGTGAATCTGTAAAACCTGCTGGGATAGTGTTGGAGGGCTATGATAACTGAAAGAAGCCAACTCGATCCTTTTTTGTCCATATTAGAAACAGTCTGTGAGGTTTGCCACCCTCCAAGCAAAAATCTAGAAAATTCCAGCGGGGACAGGCCAAAAACATATCAGAGAACATGCTAGTAACTAAGCAGTGGGTTGAACTAAGACTTGAGCTTGCTTGCTGGTTCTAAGCCAAGTCCTGAAGCACCTAGTTTAGCCAAAACTAATCATCTAAACCCTAAAGAAACTGGACAACTCCAGAAGGTGTTTAATCCCTCTGTCCTAGAAAACCGAGTGGATCTCTTGCTGTCTGGAGGTATCCCTCCCTCTTTACCTGTTTCTCCCAGAGGAAGTCCAAACAGTTGTATGGAATGTCTGACTCTTAAATGGCTACATCTGGGTAAAATGGCATGCACTTTTGAGGATCAGCACTTAGATTATCTGAGAGAGCTTGTCTCTCCTATAATTCCATTGGTCCTGGCTTAGTTTTCAACTCCAGGTACAACCGTACAGGCAACAACGAAAAAGCAGTATTACTAAAACAAGGTTTAATTCTCATCCTTGATCTTTATGCTTGTTTCATAGAGAGGAAAACCATATTTTCTGATTTCCTTCACCCAAAGACTTCCACAGAAGGGATGACATACAGCACAGCACAAGGCACAGAATCTCAAAGTGAGACAGAACTGTCTGGGGGGTCTACACTGTGCTGGGCCCAGACAACAGCTTTTAAAAGCTACATAGCTGCCTTGGCAAACTACGACACCTAATTAAAGGGGTTTGGGCTATTATATATTTCCAGTTTGGTGCTAGCACATAAATCTCTTCACTGTACCACATTCCACAATATAGCCTGTTGTGTTTCTGTCCATAAGGTCAAAATGTTAAGATCATACTTTTGGGGAAAAATAATGACAGGAAGGAGGAAAGGGACCTGTGAATGAAATTTATTTACAGGATACCCAGGACCCAGTAACACAATGCAACTGTGAACAAAGGGCAGATGTAATACTCAGGTACTACAGGAGAAAAATTTCCAGTAGAGACTGGAAAATATTTAAGATTTTGTAAATGCAGATGAGACCCAATCATAAATATTTGTAAAATTTGGTTGCTCAGCTTTCAAAAAAGATTATTTAAATGGTAATTAATCAAGGGAGGGTAGATCCCAAGGACAGGAGAATGAGGAGCCTTTAACTTAAAACACAATGGAAAAGACTCGTTTAGCTTACTGGAACAAAAGGCTTGTTTCTACCAGTACTTTGGGAGACCAAGGGAAGACACTACATAGTAGAGGGACAAAAGCATGCCAGTGTTTTCGAGTTGGATCTCAAAAAGTTTGAGCAAATTGTTGATGAAACTAAACAGAGACAACCGATTACACAGAATGATGTAATGGAATAAAGATGGGATGATGCCCAGGATAAAATCCAGTTGACTCAGTGACCCAGTCCTATAGTCCCATGTTCCTGCATGACAAGGAGACATCTCAGAATTTCTTATATGGTTGATACTTCATCAGGTCATGTCATAAGAAGAGGAAAGCATTCAGTGTGTCTGGTCACATTGTGGATAAGGTGCAAAGTGCTAGGGCTGAGGGTGAATGTCCATCACCAGACCATACTGTGGAGGATAGCCCCACTCCCAGTGCTCACCACTGGGTTACATGGTTCAAAGCACAGGCTCCTGTGTTCTATCCATCGGTCAGGGTATTGGAAACAGTAAGTTGACAGCACCAGAATTTAAGAAAGTGAAATAAAGGAAGTCCTGTGTCCCAGACCAAAGTCTAAGATAATACAGTGCTCTAAATGTTTTTTTCTGGGACCTGGGATGTCTGTACTTAATAATAATCTCAGGCAAATTAGCACACACAGTAATTGTGTTAAATATGCCTCCTCTGGGCCTCCTTCAAGCTTGGGCACCAGCTGGCAGTCTCTGTCCCAGCTGCTTATTCACACTACGTGCTTTCTCCTACTCCATAACTCCGAGTCAGTCATGGCTCATTGGTGGACCACAAATGACACCACCAGGCTGTACTTCACTCACTGGCCTACAAAGCATAGAAATACCATGGCACCGTGTTGGAAAATTTCTGAGGCAGGGAGAGGTAAGACCTGTGGGATGCAAAAGCCAGTTGTGAGAAGCCATCTTTCATCTGTGAAACCAGCTCCAAGACAAGGTTTGTATCTCCTGCCTCACTGCGAAGTGAGGTTCTGAGAAAGGAAGACTTTACTTCCAGAGAAGAGACTTTGTGGCCTCTAAGACATGTTGTCTTTAACCGCCACTGAAGTGCTGGGTTTGGAGCCTGTACAAACCAGAGTGCAGGGCACGAGGACAGGCACAGCTGAGATAGCAGAAGTAACCCACAATGGGAACTGACAAGTTCAGAGCAGTGAGGGGAAACAGCATACAAGAAAACTTTGCAAAGACTTGACAATTTTTTAAACTTCCTCATGGTAACTTTTAAAGATACTTATTTAGCCCTGGTGCTCATGCTTATGCAGCCATAACCTTTTGAAATTAATATATTTATCCCCTCCTTAACCCTTCAAGGTAAGGGAAGCTACTATTCCCATTTTAAAGCTTTGGAAGTGAGGTTGGAAGTGGTTCATTCTCAGATCCATGCAGGGAGGAACTCAGGCACCCTAAAGTAGGAGGGAAGCAGAACTGAGGAATGGGATTCTCCCCACTTAGATTTACCCATCTAACAATTTGGCTTCCCACTGTGCTGTCTAGGTTCCATCTCTATCCTCCACTGAGAGAATGCTTGATTAATCCCATTAAACTCAGCTATAAGTCTTAATACTGCACCACTGGCTGCCTGAATCCTGAAAAGAGTTAAGCAGTGTGACTTCTTCAATTTCTTACAGCAAAAATCTAGAGTCTTAAATCCTAAAGAGGAGAATGATTTTTAAAAAAAGCCACTATTCTCAGCTCTTGGAAGTATCTTGGTTCCATTCTTTAAATCCCTAAGAAAGCACACAATTATTTGCTGTTCCCTCTGTAGGTATCTCTCTTTCTCTCACCCTCTCTTTTTTTTGTTTGTTTAATTTTTTCCCTGTTTAATTTAATTTATTTTTCTTTAACACACACACACATTCTTATTCGCCTTTATTTAACTTTTTGCTTTACAAGCAATAGAGCATGAATTCACCTACCATGCAGCAGAATAAAATGTTCTGATGCTCCTGAAGGGGCTACTTGCACTTTGCATCCAGTCAGCTAAGAGAAGTGAAGTGGGCTGCATCAAAAGCAGCGTGACCAGCAGGTCGAGGGAGGGGATTCTCCCCCTCTACTCCGCTCTCGTGAGACCCCACCTGGAGTTCTGTGTCCAGCTCTGGGGCCTCCAGTGTGAGAAAGACATGGACCTGCTCGAGAGGGTCCAGAGGAGGCCACGAAGATGATCAGGGGGCTGGAGCACCTCTGCTATGAGGACAGGCTGAGAGGGTTGGGGTTGTTCAGCCTGGAGAAGAGAAGGCTCCGGGCAGACCTTATAGCAGCCTGCCAGTACCTAAAGGGGGCCGACAAGAAAGCTGGCGAGGGACTATTTACAAGGACATTTAGTGATAGGACAAGGGATAATGGCTTTAAACTGAAAGAGTGTAGATTTAGATGAGATGTAAGGAAGAAGCTCTTCACTGTGAGGGAGGTGAGGCACTGGAACAGGTTGCCCAGAGAAGCTGTGGCTGCCCCATCCCTGGCAGTGTCCAAGGCCAGGTTGGATGGGGCTTTGAGCAACCTGGTCTAGTGGAAGGTGTCCCTGCCCATGGGAAGAATTTTGGAACTAAGTGATCTTTAAGGTCCCTTCCAACCCAAACCATTTTACGATTCTATGATTCTATGATTTGTTTGCTTCGGCTGGGTCTCTAGCAAAGGAACAAAAGGCAAGGGAACAAGAGGAATGGGACATGGATAGAAACTTGGTTCCCTACTTCCCTTAATTTCTGGACAGAGGAGTAGAATATTTAATAGGGAAAAACAAGGGAAGCATTATGGAGATGTGCAAGGACTATGAACTAATAGATACTGTTGTAGCTCCAGAAAAATGAGCAAAAAACCCATGGCAGCTGTTCTAGACCCAAACCTGCTCCCATGCTGTTTTGAGGGCAAAGAGTCTCCTGTGACAAAGTGGCATGTGGACTTTGAAGGCCTGAGTCAGCACAAACTCTACCTTCTCTGCTCTTTGTGCCATTGCATGGGGAAGACGCCCTCAGAGGAGCATTCAAAAGGCTAAATGCCTCCTTTAGCTATTGCTGTGCAGCATACCTACACACCTACTGCAGACTGTAGCCATTTTTTCCCACTTTACCCAGTAAAACTCCTTCTGTACCACTCCTGTGCATGGGCCAGGTTGTACCAGATCAGCTCTGCTGTTCACAGACCCTATTTTGATTCTCACCAGCTACAGGTGCTGTAGTGTCAACCGAACCCAACATTAAAGACGGTGTTGTTACCCACGCTGACACACTGAGGGTCGTGGGGACTTTGCAGTCACATAAACATCATCTGTCATACATCTGAAAAACTGCCAAAGCCCAGTGTCAGAAGTCCCAGCAACATGTGAACCTGTGAAGTGGCAAAGCCATCAGGTATATGACAGCTTCATGCCCAAGGCTAGCAAGGCTGGACGTAGCAGGAAGGGAAGACCCCTGCAATGGCTGGGGAATTTTCTAAATGGACCTAATAGGTCTTTTCTATTGCTGGTGTCTGTGGGCTACATTGCGCCCTAAGGCTGAGTCCTGAGTAAGGAGTGGCATGTAATTATGCTTCTCTGGGAGCAGCCCAAGGAAGGGACTGCAATGGAAAGAGTTATCATCCTTTCCCTGAATCCCTTTAGCTACAGGGTGGGAGGCAGTAAGTCATAGTGACGTGGAAGCAAGAGGTTTTACTGCTCTGGCAACTCTTCCCCAGCTTTACCCATTTCTGTACTCTCTCTTTCTTCCTACCCACTGCCCTGTTCCTTCTTTCTTCCTATCACACCTGGAGAGACGACGTGGCCATTGGCTCGTGCTCGTACTCACCACTGAACCTAAATCTCATCTGTCTGAAGTGTCTTTTCTGCTGAAGCCAGTAAGGTACCAGCTGCCACGTCCAGCACATGAGGTTGTGTAGTAGAGTACAGTGGTTCTGCTGCCACTTGGCAGGTGGAAAGTGTCCTGGAGAGCCAGGGGAGGTCCCTTCTCACCACAGCATGGGGGACTGGGACAGGGACTTCGTATATGGGTAAGCCTACCCTTACCCATAGAGGAGTCCGCATGAGCTTCAAAGTAATTGCGCTCAAACTCAGAAACCAAACACATCTGCCAATTTATGGTCTTCATAGGTCCAGCAGTGAAGTGGAAAAGCATTGCTTTCCTGTCAAAGATGGAATTACAATCTCATGCTCTGATCTGGGGGCAAATTCTTCCATACCTTTCAAGAGGTAAAATGCCGTTTGGAGTGGCATGGCTGAATTCAGCCTGTACGGAGCAGTGAAGCACATGCAGTCTGCAGAGACACATCTCTTCGCTGGAAGGACATCAATTGCAGATGGTCAGTGATTTTAAGAGCTGGAGGAAATAAGCAATAATACTACTGAATCACAGCCTATTGCCTCTTTCTATCCATCACCATGTATCATTCCTTGAGACAAAAGAGATTAAGAAAGTTACTATCCATTTATACTTTCTCATAGAAACTAAGCTACTGAGGGACTCTGTGTAAATATATATATATATATATAAATATATATACCCAATATGTGTATCTATTTTAGCTTAAAAGTCATAGTATTGTGCCTGTGAGCAGAATATTTGAAGCAATTATCACCAAGCATTTTGCAAATACGCAGAAGTAGCTGAGACACAGGAGCTGCAAGCTGGCATCCTTTGAGAAGACTGACAAAATTGATAAAAAGAAGGAAGGTAAACATACATACAGGTAAAGATAAACAAGAATAAATGCTCATGTAAATAGATTCAGTCGGATGGGACTGATGGGCTTGGTAAAGGACATCAGGTGATCCTCTTTTTTGTTTGGATTTCCATTCACTGGTGATTCTTTCTCTCCCTTGTCTTTATTATCTGAGGTAGTGAACAAGTTGTTAAGATAGCACAAAGACTTTTAAAATCAGACACTCCCTCCCACAGCCAGCTTCAGTGACAAAGATAATCTGTGGTTTTACAAATGGAGACACTAAAGCAAAAGATATTAACTAACTAGAGGAAAAATAACCCAATAGGTGCAATTCTCACATGCCGGTTTGAAAATAAGTGTTCTTAACCCAACTGATTAAAATTTGCAGTGCCTTATAGTGTGACACAGGGACCTGATAGTACACAGTTGTAGAAGAGGGACAGGATCATCTTTATGTTAATGCCTGATCTTTGGCTTTTATTTCCAAAAAAGGTGACACTTTCCCCTACCAGTGTGTTGGGGTAGAAAATTTCTCACCCTGAATCTAACCCTAGTAATGTAAGTCAGAAACACCACAATTAAGTGTTTAATCTTGCTGGTGCCCTCTTACATGCAAGGTTTATCCATTTTATCCCCGTATAGATTAAACAAAGTATAGCAACCAATTAGTTTCTCTTCTGCCTTGCATAGATCTTCTGTATCGTACTAATCTTTTATTTTCCCTCTTTCTTATTATTTGAAAACTTTTAGATGAACCTATAATAGAACTCAATTACCTAATAAAGATCTATTATTCAATGTGTATGAATGAACTACATAAAATCATTAAGATAGAACAAGAAAAAAACCAAAACAAACAAAAGAAAGGTGAAAACATTATTTAGGAGAAGAGGAAATGGCCTCAAGTTGTGCCAGGGGAGGCTTAGATTGGATATTAGGAAAAATTTCTTCACTGAAAAGGTTATCAAGCACTGGAACAGGCTGCCCAGGGAAGTGGTAGAGTCACCATCCCCGGGGGTATTTATAAGATGTGTAGATGTGGCACTCAGGGACGTGGTTTAACGGGACTTGGCAGTGTTAGGTTAATGGTTGGACTTGATGATCTTAAAGGTTTTTTCCAACCTAAATGATTCTATGATTCTATGAATCTATACAAAAAAGCCTGATGAATAAGAGCTCATCAGAAGAAAATCCAAAAAAAGCATTATTCTAACAGAGCTTTTTATTTTCTCTATGTGGGCCACGCTAAAAGTGGGATTCATGTCACTTCAACTGAGCTGCCTAAAGATGCTGCTTAAATTAAGCTAGCTGTGATCATTCTTCTTCACATTATTGGAAACAAAGAGGCATCTCCAGATGATTTCTTTGTCTCACAGACCTACCTTGGGACGGAATAAATTATCTCAGGAAATTCTTGTTTCTTTCGTCAAGTACAGAGGGATCTTAGACAACTGGTTTACATCACACATCTGAAGTCCACATTTGAGCTACGTTATGGATGTGGCCAGCTTGTTCTGTGCCAATGAATCTCACCCTTAAATTATTACTTTAGTAAGCCAGAAGATGGCTCTGAAGTGAAAGGTGAGGCTAACATAACTAAATAACCAGGTAGATGTTATTAGGGTCATGGTGTCTTTCACAGTGGTGTTGAAACTATCAGGTGTGGGTAAGACCAAGTAAGCTTCTTCCTGGAAGTATTTTACTTAGCGAAAAATACATCTTTGTAACCTCAATCTATTTTTCAACTTAGACTGAATTTAATGTATGATGACAATGGGGGAAAGATATTTCAAAAAGTCAAAAAATGTTACAAAAGTATTTTAAAACCTAAATATTGTGTTTTTTTCTCATTTAAAGTTAATTTATTACAGAATAATAACTAAAGATTATATACAGTTGAAAGTTCAGCAGAAAACCTTAAATTTTGTCAACTGAGTTTTTTCCTGAAGCAATCTTTTTTTTTTTTTTTTTCCAGATTTGAACACTAAACTCAGAAATCAATTATTCATGAAGTTTATTTATGAATAGACCTGGCTGATGAATGTTTTTCTGCATCAGAAATTGACTTTTCTTAAAGATTTTCTTTCTTGAAACTTTTCTTGAAAAATTGGCAGTGTTAGACATTTTCTGTAATCTAGTAAAACCTTTTCACATTCTTCAACATTTTTTATCACGGATTGTGTTTACACTAAACCACAGTACTGTCAGTAAGTTTTTTATAATTTGTGTTTATTTTTAAATGGTATGAAACAGGAAATATGACAGAAATTTTCAATAAAATCAGAACATGAGTCTATTTGCTCTTTAAAACCAGTAAAAACCCTCAGCATTTCTAAAATAGTATATAAAGCAAATTCATGAATTTCTAACGTGCCTGAGTCCTCAGACAGTTTATTTCCTTTACCTATTAAGTTGTTCTTTTTTTTTCTTGTGTTAGGGCACCTCAAATTCCAGTTAGCATGAGGAAGACAGCGTGCTGGAGGTCATTTTACTCAATGCTGTACAGCTAAAAGTTAATCTGTGCAAGCTCTATAAGCAATCTCCATAGTCAGTGGAGAGAGACAACCACTTCACCCCACCACTTGTGAACACAAACTTTACAATGGGAGGAATCACCATTTCCACGAGGTGACCTCCTTCTGGTGTCTGCAGAATAGATAGCCAGTTTAATGTTTAATCTAACTTTTAGCTTTAAAGGGCTTAACAGACGTGAAATGGATACCACGTCAAATAAGAAATAACATTGTTAGCAACCGTAAATCAGGTGTCGGCTGCAGCACTCGGCTTATCTATCGCAGTCCGAAGGAGCTGAGTCCTGCTGCAGCTTGATCTAATCTGAGAGGCAAGATAAATTAATGCCAGAACAACACTGAATGGCTAATTGAAAGAGACCTATGGGATAACCCAGAGCTTTTTGATCTGTTTTTGCCTTTACTTCCTTCCCATACCCAGAAACTCAGCAGAAGTAAGTCTGGCCATAACCTGGTTTAGCTGGGGTTTATAACCTGAAATCACTGGGCTTCAGACTTTCATCCTTCTTTTTTTCCCAGCCTACTATAGGTTCTTAAATCCCTTTGTCCTAATCACAAGCAGTGAAAATATGTCAAATTTTAAGACAATCAAAACGGTATTCGAAGACAGCTGTTCAGGGTGGGTTAAGTCTTCCTTGGAAATGCTTCTTGCTCTTTGTTTTCTGTAAACTATACGCTGGGATTCATTCAGCAGCCTCTGTTACTAGCTCATCTAAATCTGCATGCTACTGATATTAATTTATTGCAGTTGAAACCAGGCCCTCTGACACTTTCTGATGGCTGCTTTTAAAACCTGATGATTGCAGACCTGAGTCCTACACTCATCTGCCAAGGTTGTGAACGAGCATATTCAATAAAGATTATGACTTTGTAGAGACTAAATCAGGTTTTCAAATTCAGCTTCAGCTGAGTCTGCATTTTTGGACAAAATCAAAAACACAGATAAATGAGGACCACCTCCACCCCGCCAAACTGAGGTAAATGCTAGATAGAAGAAGAGCTTTCACTGGACTTTTTAATGATATGTTTCATTTTGGAAAAGCAGAAAAGTGTTTCAGTATTTTCAAAATAAAATTGAGGCAATATTTCATTGAAAAGATCCACCTACAAAAAACCCCTAAGTCTAAAAAAAAGATAAAACCAAAACCAGCTAACCAAAATAGACTTGGGTTAAATCATAATTTTAAATCCAACAAGAATTTTCCTTTTCACTTCAGCACAGTCTAATACTTTTCCTCAGGCTTGTTATTTCAGCAGCAAACTGAAAAACATTCCTTTATCCAACTCTTGTTACTACTAAAAAGATTGAGTTATGGCCAAAGAAGCATCAAAAGGGAATGTTTTCAGTGCTGAGCATTGGAGCTGGAGCTTGGCAGAGATGACAGACAACTCTTGCTGTTTTAATCAGGAAGAAATGTGCTCTATCCATGTGCCAAGAATACAAAAGCAGCTGAATATTCCATTGTTTTTATTTACTTATTTTCCAGGTAGTTCAGGTATCTCTAACTAACCTTAAAAATGAGGAGGAAAAAGACATTACTTTATTTGTATTGCCATTAGCTAGAAAATGATGGAGTCCCACAGCATGGCTGGAGGGGTTTTATGGGATTTGCTTTTATTTTTTTAATCTTTCCTTCATTAATATTTAAGTCTAAATTTAGGGAAGCGAAAATGAATACATAACAAACAACAACCCAAGTTACTCTTTTCAGGTCTAGTTTGAAATTCAGAGCACTAGTAGCTGGTGAAAATATCAAATGGTAAATATCTATTCTGTGGGACATGTTTTTACTGCAACTTACCAAGGAGTGTGTAACATTTCTTAATGCAATGCTGTACTGTCTCATTCACTAATTACTATAAATTGGCACAGCTTCATACTGCTAATAGAGTACTGCCAGATTACGCAAATGGATAACCTGGATCACTGTTTAGTAATTTATTTTGCAGAACCTCATAACTAAACACTGTTTCCCTCTTGGAGAGAAAAATAAATCTCTGTTGATGTAAACTGAAGTTGGCTCTGCTTGCTTTGCGCCTGATTTCTGGAGAGTTTACCATAAAATTATTCTACCGGCTTGGTGTATACTAGCAACAAGAAAAAAATAGAAGAGAAAAACTTTTTCATGTAATTAAAAAACCACCCAAAACCTTCAACCTTGAAATGCTTAATTAAACAGTTCTAGACAGAAGTGGCTAGAGGCTGAATTTGGCATGGAAAATACATTGAAGAAACCTTTCTAAAGGACCAAATGAAAATGTGTTTTGATTTGATTAGGTTATAAGTTTTCTGGGAAAAAAATAAAAAACCCCAAAAACATTCTTCAAAGCAGTCAACTTAGTAAGTTCCTGCAGGACTACTAATGCCAGGAAAAAAAAAAAAAAAAAAAAAAGTCTTTCTAACAGGAGCATAATTTGGCCTGAAAAAAGAAGGGCCAGTTTTGAATTTTACAAGCACCATTTCCCAGGAAAGAGTCTACCCAGTGCTATTCTTGTATGTCCTAATCAACTCATCTTTTCAGTGGTTACTGTTTTGCTTTTAGAGCAGTCTATAGGGCTACTCCAAGAGCCAGGTGTTGCTCCAAGAGTGTGAAAATAAGCAGAGTCTGCAATCTGTATTTTTCTGTATGCACCTGTCCTTAGCTTTTGACTTGGTTTGGTGTTTTGAGCCAAGGCAATCAACTTCCATAGTATTACCATTAATTTATGATACTGATATTTTCCTTAAAGACTCAGCTCTTGAAATCAAGTGATTGCTTAAGAATGTTTCCTACAAACAAACAAACAAACAAACAAATGGTCCTTCCCAGAAAGAAAGAAATAGAGGCTGCTATTTTAAAAATAATCTATTTTTAAAGCATGAAATGCAATAGGGACTGATTCAATTTGTTAATGATTTACAGTTGGAAGAATTGAATAACTAAAAAAGATAAATGAAAATCTAACCATACACTTGCATATAATTAGGGGTCTATAAGCCCCTATTTCAGCTTGATGAAAAGGTAGTGAAATGAGCAAGCTGAAGCAAGTGGGACTTTCTACGCAAATAACTAGGGGAAAGCAAGGCAAGTTCATAATCTGACCCTCTCTGCCTATTTTTAAAGCTGATAACTCAGTCAAATCTAAAGCCAGTTTTCATTCTAAGACCAAAAGCCTTTTCAGTGGGGACAATTTCCACATGGGCTTCACCCTTTTATCCCCCAGCCATGTCCACTGTAGAGCTACTCAATTAAATGTTGCAGCTTTGACTGTTAATGCTGACCTAACAATTTATTTTTTTTACAGTCACTTTGTTTACAAATGTTTGAAATGCTTTGGAACAAACATTTACATGTTATTGCTCTAGAAATGTACATAGTAACCTAAGATAAGAACTTTTGATTCTTGTTAGTAGGAAAACCTTTTAATGGGTAAAAACCTTTCTTTTCAGAAAATGCTTCCATAATGTAAAGAAATATTACTCAAATGTGCATAAAGCCACTTGATGAAGAAAACCAGGGTATTTCTCTTGTATCCATTTCACAGTATAGAAAAAGTACTGACTGCATCCCTGCATGTAAATACCGACCTACAACTTCTGCAACATCCCCATGGATTTTCTTATGTGATCAAGCTAGTGAGGCAAAGGCGCTAGCTGGGGTCCCTACTCAGGCTAGCTGGAGAGGAGGAAAAGAAAGATTTTTGTCCCAAGTTTGAAGTCCTTTACCCAAAACCTGTTTCCAAATGAAAATACTCATAATAGCAGTCCTAAGGGAAGCTGCCCACAATGTGCTCTGGCTTTAAAAAAATATCAGATTGATTCACCACATCAGCAATGCAGGAATTCTGGTTTTGAAGGCTGATATGGCTTGAGGATCAGGTGTCGGTGCCAACAGCATTTTGGGATTCCCTTTCTGTTCTGGGCATTAGTCAAGAAAAGCTGCAATCCAGAACCAAGCTACAAACCTCATATTGGGGTTGATTCTCTCTCCTAGTGGATTCAGCCATCTCCATCATCTCCAGCTGCTCTTCCTGCCATCACATGTGATGAGAAAATGGCTTGGAACAGTGGAGAGCAGGCAACATGGGACGCCAAAGCAGAGACGGGGGTAATTCCTCATCTGCCCGGAGGGTCCAGTGTCCCAGAGGAGTTATCTGTGTTAGCTTTGCTCTTTTTTTGTGTGTGAAGCCACTTGAAGAATAAATACAGCAGCCTGGTGGAGGCTGTTATTATTGTGCCAGCGATACCCAGATCTGCAGCATCACCCCTCACAATGGGAATTCATCCCTGAGCGGTGATGCTGTCTGGCTGGAGCAGCGAGCTGGGACTTGGCTCATCACAGACAACTGCAAACATGGGAAAGACCGACAGGCTGCTTGTGCCATTGCACCACCCTGGAAACTTTTTAGAAGCTGAGGTAGTTTGAACCATCTTCCCTCTTTCCAGGCTTAGAATGAAGTAGCAGAAATCTCCTGCCCCATTTTGGTGTTAAAACTCTGAAGAAAGTGTGAAATCTAAATCTGATGGTAGTCTGCAAAGTTGATGCTCAGCTTGAACATTATCTTCACCAAAGTCACAGAGGGATGAAACAGATGAACAATCCTAGGAACAATCCATGTGAAGCAAATTTCTCCAGAACAAGGAGAAACCCAGGAATGGGGCCATGCTTCATAGAGGTTGAGCTTGTGTGGTTCAGTAATTCAAGCAGAGGGGCACCACAATGTTCAGGGAATACAAAGCAACCCCCTCGTCCTTGTTTGGTATCTAAGCCTCAAGATGTGCCTCTAAGTCACACAAGAAATTTGAGGTAAAGCAAAGTCTTGGACATACTATGTCTTGCAGCTACTTAGAGATAGCTCTATTTCCTCTCCTGGAAAAAAAATCAGTGTGCTAGAACACAGTACGAAGGTATTTCAATGACTTTTACCCTTCTGCAACTGCTGTTAATTCTGTTTTCACAAAGGTAGAAAAGTATGTTGTCTGGGTTTCATTAAAACAGAAAGAAAAAGGTCCTTAGCGTAGACTTTACTCATGATCCAGCTCTGAACCCAGTGCACACTTATGGGACTGGGAAGGAAGAGCTGCTTTGAACATACAGGTATTAATTATTATCCCACTGTGTCACAATTACCTTTAAATTAAAGCAAATTGGGCAGCTGAAGTAGAAGGGACAACTGGGAAGTGGTTGAGTCACCATGGAGGTATTTAAAGGACGTGTAGATGTGGCACTTAGGGACACGGTTTAGTGGTGGACTTGGCACTGCTGTGTCAATGGTTGGACTCGATGATCCTAAAGGTCTTTTTCAACCTAAATGATTCTATGATTCTATGACATTCCACAGTCCACGTTGTGTTGCCCACCGTCACCCTTTAGATCCTCCTGCAGCTCTGGCTGCTGATTCCAGCCCTGGCCATTCACTGGTACCAGCTCCTAATTTGAACTGAAATGCCATCATCTGTTGTTGACAAATGTCAATGCCCCTTGTTTAAATGTTTGTCAGGAGTCTGTCTACCTTCTGAAATCTTACAGTAGGCTGTTTGTGAGCTGGTAGCGTTACATATGAATAATTAGGTGAGTGTTACTGAGGCTTTCGTTTTCTTCTCCTTTTCTTTCCTCTTTTCCTCCTGTATCACTCCCTGGAGCTGCACCAGTAAAACTGGTGGCAAATCAGTCTTTCAGAGCATGCCTGACACACAGACGGTGAGATTCTCATTGATTTCAGATGGAGCAAGACAGAGAACCGGGTACACCCTGGGACACAGGGAGGCTGTGTGAGAAAAGGAGAGCTAGCTGTCAGAAAACTGAGCGTGGGACTCGCAGGACAAGATACGTGTCGTCAGGACTCTGCAGTGTGCAAGAGCACTGAACCCGCGCGTACCCTCGTGGTTACGAACAGAGATGCTTTTCTCCCAAAACGTGCTCTACTTTGTTCTGCCTGGCTACCCGACAGCTGGTTGAGCTGTCTTAAAACTTGAGAGCTTTGCAGTTTCTCCCCACTCCTTTTCCCCTTCCCCCAGTCCCACCCTTCCTGCTCCTGCTCTCTTTATCTCGCTACCCTGAAAACGTTAACAATGATAACTAAACTTTTTAATTTTTTTCTATACCTGAATAACCTCTTGTGTGCAGGATATTTTCTGCTTTAGGGCACAATCTGTTGCAGCGCAGTTATAACTGTTGCTAAGGCACCTATTGTCATTATATATGCCTCGGCAACAAGGCATTCTGTCGTGTTTCTCATCTGTGAACCCGGTGATTTATTGATAATGCTAATCTTGTTTGAAAGTTATAGAGCTTGTAAGTCAAATGTGTTTAAAGGGAGAAATGGAGATTCCTACTCCCCAACTTTTTATTGTTTGCATGTCAGAATAATCAAGTTTTTCAGCCACTGTTAGAGGAGCTCAAGGTATTTCGCAAGCATGAATGAAGCCTCGCAACGGTACCAAAAGGAGGCTTTTTACATACTCATTAAATGCAACAGAGAAACTGAGTAGCAGAAATGACAATACATAACTTAACCTATCTCACATCAAGTAACCACAGAACTGAGCCTCAAGGGGATGTTGGGCAGGTTTTACATTATCTTTTCTACAATATACAGTAATTGATTTGTATGCCCATATCCTCTGTTGAAAACACAATTTTCTATTAAAAACAATTTGGATGGATACTTTTTTATTACCTTTCCTATATGATACTCTTCTATGGTAAAAGATGGTCCCTGCCCTGAAGTGCTTTCCATCTGATCAGCTCAGCCAGACAAAATAAGTTTTACAATCTCTATTTTACAAATGGGGAAATAGGATACAGAGACATTAAGAAGGCAGCTTTTGCAAGATCCCAGAAGACAGGGGATTCTCAGATAACATAAAGGAAACTGCAAATTTTGACCACTTATGGAAATACAGCTATTAGACAGTTAGATATAAAAACTTTCCATTTCTTCCTCTCCCACTCCTTATTACAGAAGGATCTGGATTTTACTGTCATTGTGGTATTCAGCTCTCCTTCAACACGGGAAGACACTGTTTAGCTCCATTTTTCAGATGGTGAACTCTGGTACAGAAAGGCTAAAGTTTCATTCCAAAAGGGATTTGAGCACTCAAATGTCTCTGTAATCTCCTGAATTCAATATTCTGAAGTTATTGGCATTTACATGAGTCCTGTTTAATTTTGTCCTTGCTCTAGAGATGCCTGAAGTCCCTTAAATATGTGTGTTGGCACAACATTCCCTAGGGTCTGATGCCACCAAGCGATTAGAAACCCTAATTATATCTAAACCCAGTGCCTTCCCAGTGTGTTCCCTTGCCTAGCTTACCTGAAAGGCTCCTTAGCAGCAATTAAGCTTTTATTTTTTACTTTTTTTTTCCTCCCGAAAGATGAAGTGGAATTTTCATCTTATCAGCAGTTTAGTGTATAATCACTTAGGATACAGATACAAGTCTCACTCCAAAAATAGGTTTTACTGTCTACTCATAATGCAACTGCTTTCACAAAAAATCCTGCAGACGGACAATAATGCCTTTTTCTTAGCAGCTTCCACCCTTCTTGTGACTTTCTGTTGGTTGCAAGGGCCCAGATCCCACCTAACTTCAGGCTTTCAACTGAAGTGCTCAGTTTAGGGTTCAATTCACTTTAGTTTCCCAGGAGTCAGTGAGGAAAAAAAGATCTTCTCCATCTTAGATCCTAACCACCTCTTCTGTAGGTGCTGGTGTCTCATGACAAAGAGAAAGGGAATTTTGCTGACTAAGCTCCTAAATCAGGTAACTCAGAGTTTTCATGTTGTAGGTAAGACAGTTATAGCAATAGCACCAATCACATCTTCTACTTTTTTTACTACCTGCCTCTGGCTAAATGCTTCTCTTGCACTGTGTGTGCAACTCTCCTGATGCCCTCCCTTCCCTCCACGAGTCACTTCTAGAAGCTAAAGCTTAGAAAATTAAGCCTAACAAAAATAAAAGAACCCCTCCCAAAACTCCAAAACCCAACAGTAAGCATTGTATTTGCACTGAATGAGGGCTCAGTTAAATGCCAGAAATGACACAAAGGAATGGCACAACTACATGGCTGACGGCAGTGGCACGGCTGAGGGCAGATCTTCCCCTTTAGCAGGGTAAGTTAGTAGATAGGTCAGCTATAACATGAAACCCTTTGGTTAGTCAGGTGCATAAGGACAGCAAGGATGTATCTGAGACAAAGACACAAAAATGTAGACCAAAGCATGTCTGGTCCTAAGTGAGTTGGCCAGTGTCAGAAATTATTCACCAGAGAAGGGACTAAAACCCAGATCCAGCTGACTATCATGTCTTTACCCCCCCAAATTCTCTAATAACAGTGTATGTACTTGTGCAGTCTTATTCATGGTCCATCTGCTTGGCATTTCTAGACCATTAAAATGGTAGGTACTAAGAAAAAATATCCAAAATGAGATAAGAAGTCACTGGCAAATCTAGGAATCAATGTCGGTTTGTCTTACACAGTTAAGTCCAAAACCACTATTCATGCTTAGTTAACTTACTGTAGGTCTATGTAGACCTGTGCAGCTTCACTAATGCTACCTCATATAAATAAGAAAAGCAGACAAAGCACTGAAATAAAGAATCTCTTTTATGCTTTAAAACTATTGCTATATATATCTATCAAACCAGCTCCAACACTCTAAAAAACACTGAAGCTCCTCTCCAGCCTTCTGGCTTTTGTCTTCATTGAGTGATGGGAGGCAGCCAGCCGGCATGAATCAAACATTCACGACTGCAAAATTCTCTCCCATCTGTTGTAAAACTAGTGCAAGCATGAACAACTGAGAGGTGAAACAATTTTTCAACCTCCTCAGCAATCTCATAAATTATCTGCAGCTAAATAACCTAGAAAGCAGAGCAGAATCTCCCAGCCTTAGGTAACAATTACACTATGTGAACTTTGAGAAACCTCTTGCTAGCACTCAAAATTAGGAGCTTAATACACAAATGAATAGTGAAGGCATGGTGACAGCAGTGTTTGGAAAATGTTTTTGCAACCCACCCAGGTGTTGTGCTGATTTGTTTCTGAATGGGGAAGTGGTGTGATTGGTTTCACTGGAGAAAAAGAAGTGCATACTGGTATTGCCTGTCTCAAAAACTGAACAGCATGCATCGGTTTGCTTGCCCCTGAAAGGCAAGGGAATGCTCAGGTCACCTGCTTAGCATCAGGTGCTTCATTTAGACACCAGTGCAAGAGTACAGCTGTCTGACTTCTGAGCTCTTCTCAAAGTCAGGGTGAGATTTTAGTTCTTAGTGCGACTGAAAATACAAGGAATCCCTGACAGTATGTTTTCAAAAGTTTTTTCCCCCAATTCAAAATGCATCAATTAAGCCAAGCACTTTTGATCAAATGACTCTAAAGTTTTCTTTTGATTACTAGTCATCGCCTTCCTAAGTATTCTTTCTTCTGATGGCCCTCAAATATTATGTATAGCTCTTTTATCCATGTTCATTTGCACACAACTGTAGACAGTATTGTTAAACTCAGGACGCTCTGCCTCCTCACAACCATAAGCACATCCATCAAGAAATAATTTTATTCAAGAAAATCACACCTTTCTCTTAAAAAATGTCCCTGTCTTCTGAATTATTCCATAATTACATTATCTCTAAATAACTGCTTTTCCTCCAGTGCCTAATAATCCCTTCTACTCTCATTTTTCTTGCCATTTCTACTTTTTTTCCCAAGGAGTGCAGGCCTCAAGCAGGTATCTCAGGTGTGTTCTCATGAGTACTTAATAGCAGCATACTAATCTCCTCTGGCTCTTTGAATTAATGCCTCCTAAAATCACATTGGTCTATGTCATTTATTTATTTTCTGCTATAGCACATGGCAAGCATGTAACAACTTTGCTGCTTACTCCCATCCCAAATTTCCTTCAGCATTCACTTTTTCCCAAGCCTCTGCCTCTGCCTGCCAGCAAATAGCTCTATTCCTGATCATTACACCCAGGTGAAGCAAAGGGTAATTTGGCCCTTGTTTCTTAAAAATACATCTCTTCTGGTAACCATAGCAAATTGTTTTGGATTTTTCTCTATGAATTATTCATGAGATTCAATTTAACATGATTATTAATTCTATCCTCTGCAGTGTATGAATAAGCAATCTCATTGCTTAATATTACTGCCTGACCATTCTTCTCTACAACTAATGACCTGTCATAGATATCTGGGTCTAACAGTCATCAGGAAGCTGGGAAGTACTTAATTACTATTAATTTAATAAAACAATGATTGAACTAATAGTGAAAACCTGTCAGTGCTTTGCCCCCAATTAATAGGAAAATACATTAGTAATACATCTGAAGTGACACATCAGCAATCAAAATAGTTTTTGATACAGGGGCAATTTTGAGTCTGCATTTCCCTGTGCTAAGTGTTGCACTGTCACATGTCATCCTGGGGAAAGGCACAACTCTGCCATCCCCACTTTTGTACAGTTTGCTGGGAGAACTCTCTCATGCATTTCTTATTACCTTTAGCTTTTCTGTGTGGAATATCTGATAGAAAGGCAGTTTGCCCTATTGTCCAAATCTCTGTCTGAAGGACACAGATATTGAGAAACATTATTTTGGCTCTTTGACACTCAAGATTTTTTAAACCATGTCCAGCAATTAATTCCTCCACCTCATCTGTCCTAACCTTTAAATTAGTTCAAGCTGATATCTCAATTTTATCATATGGATATTGGTAAGTTCACTGAGCAGTCTCACAAGCATCTGGATAAGAACAGCTGAATGAGTGATTACTGTACGATGCAGGTGTGCAGTGGGAGAACAGGAGATCCACCATCTGGCTTTGCTGCTGAAGCCAACGTATTATCCAACTACTGCCTTTGGGGTCATTGTAACCTGCAAATCTTCCAACCAATTCAAGGCTCGGTACCTAGGAATGAAACTGGTTGCAGGAAATGGCACAATTCAGAAATGAAACAATGCTGATAATTAGGGAACACTTTTAATGACAGTGACTTTAACTTCATTGTTTTCCAGGTTTGGGAAATTTTCCTTTTATTGCCATAAGTTCATGTAACACTCATAAATAGTCACAGTCTTTCACAATGAAGAAAAAAAAAATCATTCATTTTCCAAGGGAAATCTTTTGATAGCAGTAATATTAACGTTGGATGAAGCCACCACCAATGTCAGGCTTTATGGCTGCAGACAAACAAGTATGCTGAAGCGATACCCTTATCCTGAAGAACTGGTATGCTGATGAAGTTTATCCCCTCAAAGAAGGGGAAACCAGCAACCAACTGCTAAAGATCCCAGAACTCCTGGTTTCCCAGCCCAGCACCAATCTCAAATATTTTGCCAATTCAGACTGGAGTTCCAAGGCCTTCAGTAGCAGATTGCAAGACTAAGAAATGACTCGTCACTATAAAAGTGCAGAAGAGTAAGAGAAATGACAAGTGAAGAAGGTGAATTTTCAACAATGCACTGATCTATAATTACCTCTATATGTGTAGACACACACATACACATATATCTTTCATGTAGCGTAACACTGAATGTAGGTTAATGTTTATGTCCTGATGTCTTTTTCTGATTTTTAACCACATAACCATAAATTATACACTTTTGTGTATAATATAAATATATATGTGTATATAATATAAATTGCATAAATACAGATGAACTGCTGCAGTTGTCATATCATCGTTAGACAGTTTAGGCTTTGAAGTCATTCTTTATTACTTAGTTACTGTGATTTTCTGACTTTGATTGCTATAATAACATCAAAACACAGTGCAGCTTTTAAATATATTCACTTCAGCCTTTGTTCTTAAAAGAGACCAGTTATTTATTTCTGTCTTCTGAAGAATCTCATAATCCAAGTAAGGAGTCAAGTGTCAGGAATGCTATGAAATGACTGAGGATTCATGTCCATGCAGATTTCTACCTAATAAACATGTGTGTGATTTTTTTTTTTAAGATATACATTTTTATACATGTTTGTGTCTGTCTTGGAGAAAAACAAACATTAAGAAAGTGCATGCTTCTGTGTATGTATGTAATAAGTATATAAAAAACGTGGCTGCTGAGTGAACACTTAAAAATCTGAAAGTCTTGCCAGCATAAAAAAAGACATGAAAATACCAAATATTATGTGTTGTGTTCTTTTTGGATTTTATGGTAAATCTAGACATTTTTACTTATGTAAATGTTTGCATTGGGTGAAATTTGCCCATTCAGCCATGAAAGCTCTAAGGGGGAATTTAAGACATTCATTTGGATCTTAATGGCTGTGTAGGGTTGAAACATCTAAGTGCCTCTTCTTTGTATTTACCATAAAACAATTTTGGTAAGCAGTATCCCAACTTTCCAATTGTTATGATTCTCATAATATCTTGGGGTTTTATGTGTTTTATAAGGAGACAAGTTTTATAGGATCCCACTCTGCATTTGTCTGCGTATCCAAACATTTGCCCCACTTGCACCCCTCCCTCTGCCCAACAGTTTGTGAACTTGTCAGATAATTTTGACCAAAACGGCAGAAACAGATCCTTCTCAAAAATGTAAGGTCTCTACAAATGTCATGAAAACTGGCTGCTGGCTGAAGGAGAGACACCAAAATTAAATGTCCTAATTACAGAGAATGTTTCAGTGTGAGTTCACCAGCTATCTATTCTGCTTAGCGTCATTGCTGGCCAACTAACACACTTTTAGCTGGAACTGGAAAATATCATTGCAGGTGCTGCCTTTTACCTAGCCCAGTAATTGCCAGCCAGAGGAGGGTGGTGAGGATTTTGTGGGGAGGGAGCAGGTGAAGAACAAGTACAGAACTGAAGAAATGGTGGGGAGAAGGTGTCTCAAGAGAACAGGAATTTTTACGGTGTGTGTACATTTTTACAGTTTACAGTGTGCTGGGATGTAGATTAAAAATATGTACAAATACAGTTTTTCTTGCTCCTCTGTTAATGGAGCAATTTGTTAGAGCTGTCTGCTGGAAGTATGCTATTTTCTTCAGATCTTTTTAATTGAAAAAACTTTTTGCTTACATTGATATGGATATAACCTGCTAACACCTAAAGGTTCCAAACCTCCTCCCCGCTAAGTACAAAGCACCACGAATATATCTCTTTATATGAGGTAGGGAGACATTAGAAATTTTTCTCTGGTGGTTCTTGTTTGCAATTCTTCACATCCTTAGGAGACCCACATGAAAACATGGTCTCTTCTCTTTCACTGCCTGAGGTCCTCTCCTTTTCTGAGTTTCCTCAGTGAATGACTTGTCTCCTCCCCATTAGAAGGTCATAAACCCAGACTAAGTTCATTTCAAGCCCTGTAGACTAATAATGATGTAACTGGGATTGAAATCCAGATGAGCAAGATGTCACAAGGAATGGAAAAAGCCCCCAGGAGAAAGCATTTAAAATAGTATGTTTGGGCTAGTGAAAAATCCCTTGTTATCCTAATCTTGTTTGCAAAAGGACTCAAGAAAAATGATGACAGAGATAAAATAAATCATGAAATCTTCCATTATTTAACTTGCAGTGGAAAGTGAATTAAAATGTCGTGTTTAAAATCACCACAATCTGCCAACGTCAGTGCCTCAGAGTGTAGTTTTGTACACGGCTCAACAGAAGGCGTAGTTTTTCCTCAAACCTCATAGGCGATTAACCCTTTTTTCTTTTCAGTTGGCATAGCAGTCATGTAATATAGGTTAACCATATCTCACAGCATCAAGAGAAAGGTGTTTGTGTGGCTAAAATAACTGCTTTTTACTCAAAATATCAAAATGCTAGTATAGCTTTAGAGTTCTATAATCGATAGAAAAAAAGGAAGAAGTGCTGGTTCTCTTGAAATAAATAGTAAAATTCTTATTGACATTAATAACAGGATTCCATATCTATAGAATCCACGTTTCTGTTTTCCCCCTGTGTAAAAAAGAAGACAATACTACTTCTTTGTCCTATAGATTTTTTCAAGGGAGAAAACAGAAAATATGCAGGAGATGTTCATTTGACATAGTGATTGGGATATATAAATACAGAGAATGATTATTACACATCTAAGCAATTTCCTTTTCTTGTTCCGGAGGCCTCAATGATTGTGTCAAATAGTGGTTTAACCTCAGGGTCCCAAATTCGTGAGAGGCAGATTTTAAATATGAAAATATGAAATATTTTAAATATGAATATTTAAATATGAAATCAGTTTAACAAATGTCACAATAAGATGTCTTAAATGGATGTAATTTATAAACATTTTAAAGGACTGATTTTGACATTTCAGTTGTGAGGTTTTTTTCCCTGGAATATGGATATTTTTTCATTATTATGCAAACATTAGAAATAGTTTTACTAATTATTTGACTAAGCATCCCAAGAAAGTATAAGGATGGAACTCATATTCCCAGTGATGATAATTGTGCTCATTTTGGGATCCAAGATGAATACTAATTTGACAACTTTTTCTAAATTCCATCCTTGTCTATAACAACCACCTTAGCTTAGGTCAGTGGTCTTGAAGCAATATGCAGAAGTCCTAACAGATTTCAACATTTTTTATCTTCCTCAGAATTATGCATAAAATCTATATCTCTCCTGTGAGACCATCTCGAATAAATTGCATTAATTCTTGTATTTGCTGAAACTGTCTTTCTCTTGCTAAGCCACGTGCATCCAATTATGTGAAATGGGAAATGCTTTAAAATATCACATTCTGGCATGAAGTGTTTGAAAATCTTTGGGGGATGTTAGTTTGTCTTTAATAACAAGTCCCAAATTGTGCCTAGTGGGCCTCTTCTCTGAAAACAAAGATTCCAAACTGCTATTAAAAAAAACCCCAAAACAAAACCCAAAATTATCTCATGGCTACTATCTGTCAAATGAAGAATAATTCCATAACTGGGAAGAAAGGATAAAGGGGAAAAGCTATTCTTATTTATTTCAAGAAATACAAGGGAAAAAGATATATTATTTTCAACCCCTCCTTTCCCCACCTTTACAATTAATAGTTTCTCAGTATTTGCATGGGCTTTTTTTTTTTTTTTTAAATTAGAGCTATGATAATTTCCCAGAAAAAAAAAAGAAAAGAAAAAAGACTTTTAAGAATTTCTGCTAGGCATATAAAATGCCTCTTTGTTCTGCATTGTGCTACATTTTGCCTCTGTCAGACATGACATGGAGAATGTCAGTGGGCATTGGTGGGTTGTTTGGTGAGTACATTTTATTTTCAAAAATTATTTTCTTCCCAAAGAACCAAACAGCACTTGAAGCATCTTGTTTTATTTTGTGTCAGACAGGCATTTGCTTCTGGGTGTATGAAAAGTGCAAATTAGCAACCAAACATCAGAAGAGAGAATGAGGGAGGTCCCCATTGGGTAGAGATGTTTTTTTTTTTCTTTTTTTCTTTTTTTTTCCTGGGATCTGAAAATGTAGATATATCCATGGGGGAAACAGGAGAGGAAAAAAATATTGCAAATAACATTCCCACAATTGGTCCAATCCTGCTCCTAATGGAAGTTACACTGCGTCCCTCGGAAACCACAGAGGTGTTACCTTTCTCTCCAAAGACAGATAGGTATGAACCTAAGAATACTGGACTGGAAAACACATCCCAGATTTCCAAGCTTCTTCCCAGTTATTGCAGAAGCATGTTATGATCCCTCTAATGCATGTACCAAGTTCCATCTGAAAAATAATTAGTCTTTGGGGGTGTTTTTCTGCTCCCGGTGCTTGTACTGTGGGGCTGTTCCAAAACCTTCCTCCTCTGATGTTTTATTAGCCTACTTCAATTTTCCATGATAAATATACTCATGGGCATTTTACACCCAATTGTTCTTGGGCCAAAACTGCTCTTTGATGTGAATAGTCATTCTCTTTCTCTGGTGTACACATCCTGCTGTATTTATAGATGAGTGGGAAAAGCACGAAGTAGTTCATGTGGGGCACAGTGGGACCTTAAATGTATCCTTTAGCTGCCCCTCCTGCTTTACCCAAAAGCCAAAGCCAAACCCATGAGGATTCTTGATTCCAGTGCAATTTCTTGAGCCCAAAGATTACTGGAGCCTCTGGACTTCATACACAGCACCTCTAGACCAAAGTGAGAAGGCAAATCTACCCAGCTCAGAACAGATATGATGGTGTTATCTCTAGGATCCTTGATATTTTGCCTATGTTTCCAACATTTCCAAAGCTTAATACAAATAATACAAGTAGATAAATAAACAATATGAGTAGATCCACCTTCTAACTTAGGCATCTGCAACATGAATATCCTCCTTCAGGCTAATTCAAAACCACTTTACAGCCACTGGAGAAGGACATGATGGCCTGACCCGTATAAGATCCCTACTCTATCATGACATGAATCACAACCAAGGAGTCTTTTTTTGACCTCTTTTTCTCTAAAAGAAATCTGTATTGTTATCTCAAACATAGGTGCCTATGCTATCTGTGACAGTGGTCAGATGAAGCCACCCACCATCTCATAAAAACATTTTAAATTCTGTAACTATCATTATCTTTCTGTTTTGGCCTTCCTCAATCTTTTCCTGCTCTTTCAGTTTCCAGTTTCTATCCTCATGCCATCATCTTCCTTTCCATAACCGCTTTTTCTTCCCTCCTTCTCTTTATTTCTGTCCTTCCTTGGTCCACCCTCACTGTCTTTTTATTTTCTTTGTATCCATCAAGTCAATCTCTCTCTATTCCCACAATGCACAAAAAACCAAAGACAGACCATTGTTTACTCCCAACCTTATCACCTTCATTGTTGCATGCTCACGCTTGTTTACTTTTGTTTTACAAGTTTTGATCCGAAACTCATTGGTGTCATTGGAGTGTTGACTTCAACTGGCTGCAGGTCAAGACCAGCAGGAAGGCCAGTATTAAAACCGAATCTATGCAAAAGAAGCTTTGCAGCTCGTTTACCTGACTAATGTCCTTTGGAAAAATGTGAAAAAGGTTAACTGTGAAAGATGTAGGAATACACTGAGAAGAGGTTATATGGAAACAAATCTGTTTCCTTGTGCCTAGAAGATGGCAGGTATTAGGCTGATAACAAGAATGCTTGTTGGAGATGCTAACAGAAAGCAAGCTTGTCATAACTGCACACTGCGCAGAGAAAATATACTTGCAGAAGTAAATGGGAGAGTTTTGGGCTGGTACATGATCTGAAGCTCACTTAAGTTAGCAAAAGTCTTTCCATCATCTTATAACTTTTGGATATGCCCCAGGTGTTGGAGCTGAAATTTGATCAACAGCATCACTGGCTTTCTAACTCATTGGTTTTATGACTTTAACCTTAGTGTTGACTACCTGCTTCAAAAAGCTCACTACTGACTTCTTTTGAAAAACTAACTTGAATCATTAAACAACTAAGAAACTAAATTCAAATAATTAGTTCCAATCTTCAGACTCAGAGAATATCCAAACTAGTATTAATTACCTGGACAAACAGGCTAGGCTTGGCTTTTTACAAGTCATTACTCCTTGATCAAAGAGAGTTGACCTACCTGTGTTTGATGACAGAAAATTGTTCCTTCAAAGACAGTGAGCCATTAATACCCATATCCTTAAAACAATCCAAATTAATATTTAAGAGATGACTTGTACAATTTAACATTCCTCCTAATTGTATCATTATTCACCTTTATACTTCAATACTGCAGATATCTAACTATCTCCTGTATATCTGTGGGTACAAGAAGAATAGCAGGTCAGGAAACTAAGAAACTGATCACTCTTTGAAGCCGCTGTAACTAGGTGGAAAGGCCATCCCAGCAATTCAGACATTAACCCTGGCTTTGGGAAATGAGGAGGGTGATCTCTGAGTTGCCAAAGACTTGTGTGACGCTGGGGAAATCACTTTGGTCCAGACCGGACTCTCTAACTCTTCCTAAATATCAGTTAAAGTAGATTTTATGCTGCTGGGCCTCAGAAAAGGATTCAGAGTGCATGCTCTTGGGCTCTCAATCCCAGGAACGCTTAAAAACAACTAGTGTGTGTACACTGGGACAGGTAATTCCCTCGGTGCTTAAATATCAGAGAACAACAAGGGAGGAGAACAACAAAGTGGCAGTCACATAGCACTTGAGTAAGGTGGGCAGAGCAGGTGTGGTGGTGATATCCAGGTTCAGTCAAGAGTCCAAATAACCGGTCAAGGCCATGGTGACAAAGCAGGGCCAGGATCAAGAGAGTAAGCCTAACCTATGGGTCAGCTTGGTATCTGGAGCAACAGAGTACGTAGTCCGGCATGGCCTGCTGGAGTTAGTCAACTCTTTTGTCAATATAGCTTGCCATAGCCAAGCTGGATGTTTTGAGCAGATAGTCTGCACATGTCCCTCAGATCCTCAAATCAAAACAGGAACTGGCAATATTTAAACAGTATCTGAAGCACCTTACCTTAGACACATATTTTGAGGAAAACCACAAAAAATTGTGAGGTGTCCGTCAGGTACTATGGCAGATTACTAAAGGCAGACATAGGACTAGCAAATTCATCAAATCTCATTTGCTGCTAATTAATTCAAGTGTGTCTCATAAAGTCACCAAACTTAATCTTATAATGGATTTAGTATTACACCTGCTCCTTCCCTACAGTACTCCTGGAAAATTATAGTTTATGTTCTATTAGGGGCATCATATCTTATTACCACTCATGAAAAGGTACAGCCACAAAAGTCATTCTGAGCCTTTCTGTTTCCAGGTGTGAATATACAGAGCTAGGGCGCTGAAGCAAATAGCGTTTCTGTGCTCAAGTTGATATGAGTAAGAAAAGGCTGTGGTTCTCAGTGCAAGAAGGGTTTTAAGTGATTGGTTACAAGAATAATTGGCATGCTGGAAGAATTTTCACAGCAAGAAGTAATGGAGGTGTAAGATAGAGTACAAAATTATGAAATCTCCCAATATAAAAAAGATGATCTGTTAACAGGAAAAGTGCATTATTTGTATCTGGAACTTGGAATCAGAAGGCATCATGCAAAACATTTTTTAATAAATTGAACACTTACATAAATAAATATGCCATGACATAAATAAAGAACACATTTATAATTACGGCAGTAAAGATTTTACTTAGAAATAGAAGCCTGGGAAGGACATATAGCAAAGGACATGTTACAGGGCATAAGACCACCAGAGTTAATGAGATTAGGAGACAAATTATTTTGGGGAAAATTATTCTGATCTTGCTTCTTGCAACAGCCACCTTTGTAGCACAGATTTCATACAGCTTCATTTGGCTGTACTCAGAGACAGGCAGATGAACATTTGGGTTTATCGGTTGCACTAACAAAAATCCTAATGGAAGAAATTGTGCATTGCGTTGGTCAAAACTGAAATACAAGATGCACACCGATGATACTAGTATCATCAAATGACTTCTCATAAATGTCAAAGAGATCAGAAAAAAAGAAGGCATTTGTATGGTTTCCAAACCTAATTCTCTCGAGGATAGGGAAGGAGTAGCTGTTAGTCCTTCCTACCTCCACACACACAGTTCAGAGAAAAAAGGGTGATCTAATATGAAGTAGAACTGTTTCATCCTCTCCAACTGGAAAACAGACATGAATGAACATTTCCCTCTGTTAAGTAGCATCAAAGACATTGACTACCAGGAGAAGGTAGGGCTTTGAGGCGCTGCTCTTCCATAGAGTGACAGGAATTGCTGACCTCATTAAGCTCTGCCCTCATAAGCAAGGAACTTCTGAGAGGTTAAGAAGGCAGAGCAATAAGCACAGGGCAGTGTAACAGGAGGAGAAAAAGTAGAAGCTGTATATTAGGCAGCAAAATCTTTTATAATGAGGGCATAGCTACAGCTTAACATCTGAAGGGAATATATCTCCATGGAGAACTCCTATTCTCTGCATTCCCTTTTTCATTATAATTTTATTCATTAGTGTAATTTCTCTGTTATAGAAAATGAATGTCAGAAACCAGAATGCTTTGCTTTATTTGTACCCAAGCCAGTGCCAATCAATACTAGAAGTATTCCCAGTGCCCTGTCAATGCACTTCAACCTTACCTTGTTGAGAGTCCTTCTTAATTGACTCCAGTGAAGCAAATCAAATTTCCACATTCTCAGTCCTTGTACACGTATGCTAAGACAGCTAAATTTAAACTATTTCTGCTCAGTTTTGTGGTGTCTACTCTGACACACACGACAGAATGAGATCACCTGAATTTGCTTTATATCTTATTTTTAAGACCATTTAATTGGAATGATTTTCTGCCATTGTTTCTGGGTGATATTAAAGTGATATCCTAGAGGAAAAAACCAAATACATTATTCTACCCCATCATCGACTCTCTCTGAAACCACCTTCTTTACTTTTACTGCCGGATCTGATTTATATCAGAGACATAAGTGTCAATAACTTGTTTTTGATGGGCAAAATACTGCCAGAAAAAATGGATATAGTTGAACATTAGGCTATAAAGTGGGGTATGAAGTATAATTCAGATGGGCTTCATGACACTTGTCCCTCACATGACACACATTCTTTTCATTTCCAATTTCATTGGAACAAGGGGAAAAAACTGTTTCCAATCTGTCCCACCTCATAAAAATAGACCTGTGTTTAATTCTTCAGGACCTAAAATTATCCTTTAGATATTGTCAACCAATCATCCAAGGAAAACGTTCAGGAACAAAGTAATAGAGAAATCTTCTAGGTACAGAGATGGCTAAAATATTGCTGTAGCTTCAGTATTAATGACAGCACTCAAAGTATTAGGGGAAAGCTAAATGCACTGATAATAGTGGGATCGTCTGGCATATGCTTTTATTTTTTTAGTAAATGGTGTAGTTTGGTCCATGTATTGCTACAATTTATACATATAAATGATTTCACAAAGAGAAATAGCTAATAACGTTCCTTCTTTATATCCAGTGGAGAAAAGGCATGCTCTGAAAAAGAGCATCCAAGTACTACTTGGCAACACATGATTATAAAATTAAAAGAATAACCTTTGTTATGCATGGATGCCTTGGTTTGTGTTTGTGCTTGTCTGGTGAGCAGCAGCAGAAAAACCTTGATGTACCCTGGTTTGGCTTTAATTGCTATTTACGCACCAGGGACAGAAAATCAGAATGAAGACAGCAGCAGTCCAAGGGCCAGCTGTGGTTCAAGTCATCTTCTAGGTGAGTTCTGGACATTTTCCTAGGCAGGCTGCTAGTTATATTGAAGTAAAGCTGCTGACTTTATGAGTAAAAATATTTTACTGCCAAAGGTTGGCAGTCTTCATCATGTTGGGGAGCACTTGAGCCAGAATCTCCAGTGTTTCTGCTAGGTTTTCTTCCTGAACATCAGGGTCATATCATGGTGATCAAGCAGGTATAGAAATCGTAGCACCAGACAAAGGATCTCCTTCATGGATGCCCAGCTACTCACAAAAATAGTTGCATTAGTTTCAAAGAAAACTATTTTGCAAGTAAGCACTCAAAACTGAAATAAAAAAACAAGCCAGGTAGAAATTTTTTCTCCATGCATACAAAGCTGAGGAAAGGAATGATTTGACTCAGGCACACATCACTGACTCTTTTCTTAGGATTGAAATCCATTAATGGTCTTTACAGTTACATTTTGGCATTGCAGTTGTCTCAGATGCTTTAATTCTGGTCCCAGTGCAACTACTGATGTCGGCATTAACTTTAGCAGGACTTGAGCTAGATCACATTGGAGTGTTTCTGAAAGTCTCACAAATTGCATTTAACACAACACAGGGCAGGGTACAGCCATACTCAGCGGTACCTGTTTTCAACGTTTACATCTGATGCTGAGGAAGGACAATTGTTATTCATTTTGACAACCTACTGCATTAGCTCTTTCAGGAAACCAATTCACTATCCATTAGCAGGCCACTTTAAATCAGATTATAAAGGCAGATGCCAGAACTACAGATAAAGAAATCTGTTTTTTTTTCTGCAATTCATTTTCAGTACTTTAAATTTCAAAACCTACTATGCCATTTTCAGCACTAGTAACATGTGGATTCTCAGTCAACTCTGATTTTTTTCATGCTCTATTTTTGTAGTAGACTGCACAATTCTTTCCCCACCTCATCTGTTATGATGTTAAATTCAGCATTGGTCCTTGATTTAGCTATGATCAGATGTTTAATAGGAATAGAAACACCTAACTGTGGAAGACTTTAGAAGAGTTCTGTTATTCACTTAAATTATTCTGGAAATACTCACCAGCTCTACAGTGGCTAAAAAAGTTGTGTAAATCTGTGTAGATTTACTAAAGACAGAGAAGTCATTGCATGGAAGCTGAGAATATGGTCCCTTGAGCCAATTGTATACCTGATATAGCTCCACAGGAATGAATGGAGGCACACCAGAGATTAATTTAAACACATTTCCACAGCTAAACGGAAAAAAACCCCTATGTGTTGCCTGCTATAGCAGAGCTGAAAGACACTATTCTTTTGAGTATCAGTTTGCAGGTTAAAGAAAAGGCTGCTGATTTGACCCTGAAGGATTTAGACTCAAGATTTTTTTCTGATTTGCAAACCCTGCAGCTTCACAGGATATAAATCAGCACAAGAAACTGGTCTTTTATCTTTTCCATTTTCAGAACCAAATTAAACTGTAGGATAAAATGTAAAAAAATTTAGGCATTTTGAAAGATAGGTCATTCTATGGGGGACCATGTTAAAAGCCTTACAGAAGTCCAGATAGATGATATCCATAGCATTTCCCTTGTCCACTGATGTAGTCACTCCATCGTGCAAGACCACTAGGTTGGTCAGGCAGGACTTGCCCTTGGTGAAACCATGCTGGCTGTTTCAAATCACCTCCCTGTCCTCTGTGTGCTTTACCATAGCTTCTAGGAGGATCTGTTCCATGATCTTCCCAGGCACTGAGGTTACATTTCATTTGCAAACATAATTCAGTTAAATCAAGTTGAGGATAATGTCATTCAGAACACACCAAAGACGGTAATTTAAACTGAACTTTAAATGTAGTGTGGCTTAGCTAATATAGTCGTAAATTATATGACATGAGGATTCAAACTTACTCTCCTATTTGTAGTTAACAAAGCCTTTTGATGACTGACATAGTACCTTCTTCCTCCAACTCATCTCCAGTGCATCATGTCTCAGTTTTTATTCAAGCTGTCCCTCCAGCTGGCTTGTTGCCTTGTGATTTTACTCCTTTGGACAAATTGAAGCAAATTGCTCCCAGGTCGTATTCAAGAGTAGCAAAACCAAGCAGGGTTGTTTTTTTTCTTTTTCTCCCAGGCTAAAACATGCTTCTTGACTGCAGGTGCTGCTGGGTTGAGCTTGCTCCCAGGTCTCTGGAAGCTCTGAGCGTGGTCTCCTGAAAAACACACGCCTCATCAATTATCCCAGGTGATATCATAAAGGGTCTTGTGTCTCTCCCTTACAAATTAAAATATCACAAATATTTCAGGTGTATCTTCTTTTTATTGCCAAGATCCTGTAGCTCAGAGCTGTAAGCAATTCTTTTATAACCTTTCCAGCATATGGTCCTCAAAACCATTGGCCTAAAGATATCCTTTCCTGTCCTATCCTTCAACAGGCTGTATACGCTAACTCCTAAAAAAATTTGTGCACTTGGTTCCTATTTGGAATAACCTACACTGCAGTCTTTTAAGCAGTCTTCTGTAGTACGGGGCTGAGAAAAACCCTTCAGTTGAATTTGGTTTCTTATTTCACATGATTTCTTCTTCCTTTATTTAGAAATTTCATTTCATTTTGTGGGTTGCTCGCAGAAAATGTTCTTCAGAAGTTTTTTTAAGTATTTCTGGCTAAATAGGAAATAATTATATTGTTTGTGTGATTCAGATGTTTCTGCAATGGGTATGACTCAAAATGCTACAGTTGATAAAATAACTCCAGAGTTTCTCTGTTCTCTCTTTGTAAATGCTAGAAGGAAAAGGATGACTGGTATGTGTGCTTTTAGCTTGGCTGTATTGATTATTTTTTTATGTGTTAATGTGGAAGCATACATGAATGAATAATTCCTTTAAGTGTACTTCTTAGGAAAGTGTGTACAGAGTAATTCTGAAACTACAGGACTCATTTCAGATTAGGTAGTGTAAATTTTGTAAACTGAAAGAAATAAGAGTCTAATCAAATGCATCATGTGCCATATTTTTTATATGTGTGTGTATATATATATATATATATGAAAATAATTTTGTGCTTCAAAATCCACATGGCATCTTGCCTGACATGGTCACTGAGTATAAAGATCATTGATCTTACTGTTTTTAGTAAGTGAATAAAAAATAGAAATTGCTATTATGAAGATGATATTATTCATATTTATGCAAGTCAGATGTTATACTAAATGGCTCTAATCATGCAGATGTCAGGCTGAAATTTTTAATTGAATTTTAAAGCAATCTTTCACAGTGACTTGGGGAAAAGAATAATGATTAGTCATTACATCTATTATTACAAAAATTCCATCTCCCACTGTTACTGACAGAGTCTCAAAAATATCAGAGGTAACTGGAGTCTGACCTGCACACTGTGAATGGCAGATAGAAAAATGATAATTATATACAGAACAGTAACAGTTCCATGAGAGACATATGGCCCTGGTATTTCTTTCTGTTAGCTGGGAGCAGCAGCACTTTATGGTTCAGTGATCTGTTGGATAATCACAAAATAAAATAAAAGATATCATTTGTTACAGAGAATAAGCCTCAATAATGCTGTTGAACTACAAAATGACTCCTCCGTAATCACTGGTTGTAACAAGATGTGAATGATCCCCGTGCCATACACTGACTCTGACATCATGCTATCATTTACACTACTAAATGAATAAGCATTTGCTTTCATATGAAGACACATTACTTGTGTCTCAGAAACAGCAATGTCATAAATTTCACTTGTTATTTTATTCATATTTTTATTTTTCCCCTTAGGAAAAGAAGTTATCCAGTAGAAAGCCTCAAGATTCCAGCAAAAAAACGAGCATTGCCAATGGCTCATTGTGATCTTCAGTGGTGTGCAGTGCAAATAAAATTAGCAATGGTCAGAGTTTGGCCTGTATAGAAACTTAAGCTAAGATGTTTCGGTGGCATCACTGTAACTGAGAATGGATGTGGTCCTAAACATCTCCTTAAATGTGCTGAACTGCCTTTGTTTTCACTAAAATCAGGTGTTTCTTTGAACATAAACTGGGCATAATCCTTCATCTCAGAAATCTACACGTTGGTCTGCCTCCTCTAGTCTGAATTTGGCCATTGGAAAAATATGTCCCACTCATATGGAAAACAACTTTCTGCTTTAAAGCAACACCCAGATAAATTGTTTCTGTGGTAAGCTTGCCACGTACATTATGAAAGAAATGCCTGCCATTAATCCACATTGTTAGGAAACGAATTTAAAGCCCTTTGCATTAATTCAGGATGAGATTCCCAAACTGAAGACAGTCTAAGACTTTGGCTAAAGAGCACAAGTCTGTTTTCTGGCCCTGAGATGGGCACTTACCATCTATCCATACTCAAACTCTGAATGAATTTTGCATCCCAAAGGAAGATCACAAGATCCAAGCTGGGACTAATCCCTGGATCATATTAATTCCTAAACCATTTCAGGAAACGGGAGAGTGCTTGCCAAGTGTGCCATGGACCATGCTGGCAGCTGAACACTGGTTTCCAGTGCCTCTGCCAATGGCCCTGGGATTATTTAATGTAGTAGGATAGATGTAGCATGCGTGTCCAAATTACACTTCTGAGGTCTTGTGCAGATTCAAGCTGCACGCTGCTTTGCTGTTTTATGCCTGTGAACGAGTTTTGCCCTTATCAATTTAAAACACTGAACAGGATTCTTAAATGCAGTTGCCCAAACTTTGGTTTCACTTTTATGCATTGAAAAAAAGCACTTTGATTTTCAAAAGTAGAGTTCAAGAGTATATTTTCTCAGATATCACAGATCTTGAGTTTCGAATCTTTGACTCTGAAGATAAAAAATCTAACAGCTGTATAAACTAAAGGTGACATTTTTTTTTAAGATAAAATGGTACTAGATACTTCAAGAAGTTTATCTAGCCTGCTTCTGCTGAAAAATTACAATGTCGGCATAACTGAGTTTTTGTTCTGGAAGGTTAGCTTACACTTATCACAAGTTATATCAACTGTATTTGTTTTGGGGGGCTTTGGAGGGTTTTTTACTGCCTTTTCAAAGTATTTGCACCAGAAACTGCTGAATTTTGAATCAAGAACCCTCCAGATTTTTAGGTAGACTTTTGTTTTGCAACAAATAGTTAGCAAGTATATTATTTTTCATACAATGCTTGAGACTGCAAAAATTATGGTAAAAAATAGTGAAGGATTTTGTTTGCTTTTGTTTTGTATCTATTTATTTAAATGCAATAACATGATTTGATTCAATAGTGATATTTCAACATAATAAAGATTGCTAATTACATAAAACTTAGTTGAAATTGCAGATTAGTTAATATTTGTGAATATGAAGTGTTTGTTGCCATCATTATTCTTTTCTGAGGTTTCCTTCTTCAAAAATTTTCATCTGAATTTTTCTGAAATGTTGTTTTATATATTTTGGTTTGTTAAACACACACACACACATAGGAGAATATTCCTAACCTATCGTGTATGTCTGACTAGGTGTTCAGTGAACTGTAACACCACCTCTAATTATTGGAAGTAATAACTCTGCTCCACCTCTGTGCCACAGCAGCCAGAATACTTAACTGAAAAAAGAGGAAGATATGTCAAAGAGTTTGAAATGCTGTAAGGACATAAGAATATAAAATTACCAGAGAATTTGCAGATATGTTGGGAAAACTACTGTTCATTCATTAGACACCTCAAAATTGTTCCATGTAATAAATTTTCTAGAGCTCCAAATGGAGTTGCCAGCCACTACCCAGTGATTGTAACCTACTACCAGTTGAGGTTTCATAGATACTTCCTTTGCTACGTTTCTTAGACTCTCTATTAAGCAAGAGAATGATGACCCTGATTTTTTTTTTACCTTCTTGGCTAGTCATTCACACTGTTTCCTAGCTTTTCTATAACCTTTTACAGGGCAAATCTGGATAAGAAACAGCAGAAAGACGTTCTTTGTCTTCAGTGTGGTGTTTGCATCCTGTATGATTACCTGATCTTCCCTCTATAACTAATTTAATCTCTTATGCTCACTACCTATGTAATCAAGGTTTCAATGGTAATAGTTTAGTTACCAGGTTACATTATAGACCCTTAGCAGACATTTCAACAAAGCTGTAGTGACGTTTTAATGTCTAGGGTGCCCCATCCTCAAAACCAAGTTCTCTAAATTCTCTTACGCTTACCCATATATATCAACCCTTTAGGAGGAACAATGGTGGGTTTTCTGCATCCCTGTATTACTGCTGGGTATGATGGGAAAATCCCCTTACCAGCATCTATTGCAAATACAGAATAAATATTGAGAACTTTCATGTATATTTACATATATGTATATAATTTTTTTCACACTTACACATGTATAGATATAGATGGTATGGATAGTTGTGTACAAACATTTGAACATAAACATATGCATCTCCACGTCATCTAAAATGACAACTAGATTTGTCGTTTCAGCACACCAAAGTTTTCATAAAATGGATCCCAAGTCCACAGAAGCACTGAAATGTTCTTAAGTTGTTTAGAATTTCTTTCTTGCTTCTAAATTTAAAACTAGGCTTTTGGGGCACGGGCTGTACTTTCTCCGGGGGTGTAATTGTCATGTACATATTAATATATGCAAATAAAATTGGAATTTCAACAGCCACTATTCCTCCAAAGGTTACATTCTCTAATTAGAGCCAAGCAATTAGTTCTAAAAAGTTTCCTTTTTTTTTTCTAGAAGCCTTGCATTTCCTTAACAGTGAAATTACATCTCAGCCATTCCTTTTTGTTTCAAGATATGAAATAATTACAACTATACCTTCATTTCATCTTGCCCACTAATTGCCCCCTTTTAACACAGATCTTTTCAAATGGTGCCTCTTTGAGATTTTATGGCTGTCTAATATGTACATGAGTATAGGTGCAATGTTAGAACAAATTGAACTGTTCTTTGTCATTCTGACACCTTAAATCCCACGTTGCTGACTGATGTGACTAGGGAACCAGCAATAACTAAGTCTCCAGGCTTAATCTCCCCCCCGACACTTTTTTTTTTTAAATAAAAAAAAAAATCTTGGTTTGATGTAGGAATAGCGTGACCCACTGAGCGCACTCAAAGACGGATGAACAGCTGAACTTTTTTCTTCCGTTAGTATGGGATCTTAAATTTTAAAATAAACTGTATTTGACCTTAGCATGACTTTTTGATTCTTTCTTGTAAATAGAAGAATCAACAATGATCAAATGAAAAAGGTCAGACAGTGAGAACAGCAAAGCGATTCATGTAACTTTGAATGATTCATGGTACATGATCATTTTTATCATAAAAAAGAGTAAACAAATCAATGTAACATGCTTGTCAGTTTGTTGTCTGAAACAAGTACCCACATCCACAACATGTAACTGGAGGCAAAAAGAGTTTATTCTCCCAGCATCTCCCTACAGGGAGATACAGGCAACTCCAGAGGGTAAGTCATCACCCCCAAGATACACATTTCCTTCCAGTGTGCTCGTCTCTCTTTCTCCACTGATTATTTGGGGAGCTCAGAGTCAGCAGGCTTGTAACATAGATCCCTCAGTCAAGTGCCTAAAAATACCAAATACCCCAGCAAATAGAAGCGAAGTGAATTCCCTGTGTGGCACTTGGGCAGCCAAAAATAAATGTAAGCTCTTCGTTTGCAGAAACTGGTGGGCGATAGATGGGGACTTTAATCCCCTTCCTCAGCTCATGGACGTGCCATGCACAAACTAGCTGAGCCAGCAGAGTTCACCTTGCAACCTGTCCCCCATTTCATGGTAGTATAAAGAGAGGTATAAATACTTCCCCAAACAAGGTAGGGAAAAAAAGGAGGTGGAGAGGCCCAAAGAGAGCTACAACAGGGTTGAGGTAATGAAGATGTGACATATATAGGCAAATGTGCCAAGGGTTTGTCAGGTTGCGCTTGTCCAGAAAGAGAACCCAGATGTCTACAGCAATCCGAAGTAGCAGCAGAAGGAAGTGACCTGAGGGAGCTAGAAAGAGCTGAGGAGGCTGGGACCCCTTGGGGACTGGAAAGGATGAGTGCCTAGGGAGAAAGAGAGTCCAGTGCTGCCAAAATGTCTCATTACTTCTGTTCAGAGGTACAATGACACTCAGAAAGGGCTGGAGGAGAATTTTGCAATTAGCCTTTTTTTTCCTGTTTTTCCTTAGGGGGAGGAGGAGAATAGGAGGAAATGAAGGGAAGGAAATAAAATTCAACCTGTTCTTTTTAGTTTATGCACCAGCCCTTGCTTAGGGCTGTGCCTTAAGGCACAATATAGCCCATACTGATTATTATAACAATTTTAAGCTTATTCCCGCTTCCAGAAAATTGGTACACTTATACATGTGCATACATATTAGACATGATAGTCACTACTTTTTTTAAGAAATGCAGAGAAATAGATACTGCAAGCACCATCAGCGACTCATCACTCCATAAGCCAACAAAGGTGTCAGTATATAACCTCAGCCAGGACCACCTGCAAGCCTGTATAGAGATGTAGGCTCTGCCTTAGGTGGTGGCTGACGTTCACAATCTAAAGCCTCACCTCCTTGAAACGTAAGTCGATCATTCAGTAAGTAGGCAGAGAAAAGAAAAAGATAAAGACATCTTTAGAGGACCCTTAAATATTAGATACACTTTTTTTTTTTTTTAATGAGAGAAAATACTTATCAGATTTATTGTGTTGATTGCATTTCTTGTGGATTAGCATTTTCTCATAGATTTCCTCATCCATGATAGCATTCATTTGCTCAGTACTGTAGAGAAAGCATCAAGAAAACAGTCCTTCAACATATTTTTTCCTGACATTTCCAGATGCACCGAGAGGAAAATACTCTGGTTTTAAGCACTGCATCATTGTTTGCCAACAATTTGTACATTCACTGGTAAAGGAAGGGTCTACTTGCAGTGGACTGATTTAATTTTAACTTTGCGCTGTCATCTGTTGGCATAAACAAAGGTCCAGGGTACAAATAGGAGAATAAATATATCTCCCTGGCAAGATGCCTCTTCTGCAAGGCTTTAAATTCTTTCCCCCAAGCAGGTGACTACATGAGAGAGGCTACTGCTACAGTCATTGCTCTCTAGAAGGCATTTATGTATTTGGAAGACTGTCAGTAGCTGACAAAGCATAAGGGAGCAGCCTTACCTGCAGCTATAGTATTGATTTGGGGGCTACAGTGTATCTGGCACCTCCTTATCCTGTCAGAAGAAGAAATGCTTTTCTGCACAGAGGGCACGCAAGTAGAAACTATCTGATACAGTCATGCATCTGGATGCACTTTAAGAGCCAGGAGCTGAAGCATCTTCATGAACAATGGGTCCTACCTCTTCCCTGGATCAACAGCCATGAGGAACTCCTCTCCTACAGTCATGGTAATACTTCTCGGTTGCTTGGCAATTTCTTGCCTTTTGTAAGGTTCAGCAGCTCCCAAACTCTAATATTGTCTACCAGAATGCTTAGTCTCGAATTCGGGAAAGCAAGCTATAAACATCCCACCTTCCTACAAAGATTTTCAATCCTTAATCCCCAGCTCCCTGCACATGAAACCACACTCGGCTGACTTAGCCCCCAAAACTACGTTGTGCCAACCATGGACCTGCTGATGCCTGCTGGGGGCAGGGAATGGATTACGTGGCCTCTTGAGATCTCTCCCAGACTTGTTTTCTACACCTTTATGAGAGGAGAAGCAGAAGATGGCTTCATTCAATTCAGCCACGTGGGATCTTCCCTCCTCAGGTTTCTGTGGAGCCAAGGTGCAGTGTAAAGCTGTCATCCCTTTGGGTAATACACAGGGGGCAGGGACAAGGCAAACACCATCTGCTCTTTCTCATTGGCACTGCATCTTCACAGGCTCTGGGAGGTGCATTCGTACCTCCATGTGGAGTTAAATCAAGATCTCACTCATCAAAGATATTGTAATAGTCGGCCAGAAATCTAATATAAATGTCAAGCAGTTGTTCTCTGAAATATCATAGGCGTTGTTTGCCATATTGCTGCCTTTACCTTTCTCATGTGAATTTAGTTAGAACTGGTGAAAAAGTGTTCCAAAAGAACATGGGAGAATGCTGACTGGACAAAATGAAACTTTCTTCAAGAACATGACAATTTTGTCAAAATTTTCAGGGGAAAGTATTCAAATGTTTGGTTTCATGGAAAAAAAAGGTCAGAGTCCTTCACTTCCACTTTGTCATGTATTATAGATTATATCATGCAAGCATACATAGAAAAAATGCAATATAAATGCCAAAACAATAAGATCAGCATGCAAACCTCAGAAGTTCCCTAAACAAAATATTTAAAAATATATTTTGTTTTAAAAACCAGCAAATTTCAGAATCTCAGAATTTCTCACACAATTAAAAAAAAAAAAATTTTGTCCAACTCTAGACATCAGACTAAAATTCTGCAGAGGCAAAGTGTGGCTGTGAAGGTCATCTGCATTCTTCTTAGTGTTAAGCTAGAGAAATCCTTCTAAAGCTTGCTAAAGTTCTTCACATCTAGACTCTGGATGCATAAAACAGGACTTCAGACCCAACCTGTATATTTGTCTACTCGGGTGAATAGCTGCCAAGTTTTGGAAGAGGCTATGCTATTATGGTATTTCTCAGATTATTTAAACATTTCTGAAGCGCCTTGAATTCCACTTTTGTGCATGCTTAGAGATGTTCCTGTCTGATTGCTTTGATACCACCCTCACAGCAACATCCCCTGAGGCAGTTGAACTGGCAGATGTTTTCAGATTACCAGTTTACCAACTCAGACACACACTTCATTAAGTAGAGATACAGACACTTTCTATTGAGAAGAGTGACAATGTCCATCTTTCATATTATAACCCTATGGTTAGAGCACAGACACACATGGGAAAGAGGGCCATCTTCCTTCTCAAGGACAAAAATTCATTTGCTCTTCAGTCAGAAGAGAAGCCATAGCAGCTGGTAAATTCAAGCTGCTGCTGCCTGAGCTCATTTTTTATTTCAGATGGTGACTTTTGCAATGATGTTTGATGTAAAGACAGAAACACCAAGTTCTTTTAGTGAGGTCTCATTGGAGACTAGTAACCTGCATGACTGACCTCAAGCCAAGAAGGGAAGAAAACCCAAGTTTCCTACTTTAGAAGGAAGACTACATCCAGCAGGTTATGATACAAACGGTGGGTGGAAGCATCTCTACACAGGTTAAAAGCAAAGAGACCACACTGTCTTTCTAAACACTGAAAAAAGGAAACTCTCTGGAGAAGACTGGACAGTAAAACAACATGCTTGACTCCAGCTCTGTCAAGTTGCCAAGCTCTGGAGATCAGCAGGATCTCAGAGATACCCCTGTACAGCCAACCAGCTCCTCACAGAGAGATAATCCTTATGTTTAGGTTTTCATGCCCGAGGTGCACAATCTTCCCTAGTCAATACGTAGAGAACTTCAGCATACAGGACACAGTTACGGAGCGTGTTGTACACTCAGCACCAGCAAGGCAGGTGCCCATGCTAGACTGGACCTAGCCATTCTCCAGGTGCCTTCAGCTGCTGACTCTTCTGCTCACACTACCTGTAGTGATACAGGGAATCCATCGGATTGGTTGCATGATTCAAATGAAATTTAACATTGATGCTAGCTCAGAGTGCATTGCTTTTCATGGTGGGTACCTTTAGAGCAGTGGGGTTATTTCTCTAGTCATGCTGCTCATATTCCATGGTACTGGAAACTTCAGTAGAGCTCCTCTCCTCATTTACATTGTATTGTAGGAGTTTAAAGCCTCTTTGAAGAAGTGAGGCTAGAGAAAGGATTTGGAAGATGAGAGAATGGACAAGAGAGTATATCAGCCCTTTCATTCTTTAGATTTGAAGGGCATGTGAGATCAGTATTCAGCAGAGCCAAAATACAGTCACAGTTTTTGGATCCACTTACGAATCACGAATCATACAGAGAATTTTCCCCCCTCAGTAACTAAGAGACAGACTTCAGGGGTCTGATATTAAACTGGGGTAAATTATCTTAGTTTCTCTGACACCAATGAAGCCTTGACAGTTTACACAAGCTGCTCACAGATGTCCGTCGCTTGCAAACACTGCCATTGTAAGCCAAATTTTAACGGGTGACCTATTGATTAAAGGCTTATGTGTTTCTACTGTCCTGTTCCTAATCCCTCTATCAAAACTGTTTTGAAGAGAGAACTTTTTGAAGCATGCAATGTTAGTTCCCAGTAAAAAGAAGGCCAGTCTTTAAAAAGGAGCTCTTAGTGATCCAGTAAAGATTTCTATTTCAGCAATTTTGCTTGATTAAACTTCTTTGGGTCTTACCAAAACATAAGTTACAGTAGATCATGACAGCAATGCTGAGGACTAGCTTGGAAATTGTGTCAGATCTTTGACCAGAAAGCTCCTGAATTGGTTTCACTCCTATTAAACTAACGGATATGGCTTTGTGTCTGCAGGAGATGTTTTGTTCCTCTTGACGTTGCATGTTGCAGGACCCCTGCTGAGGCATTCTGTCCCATTTTATTGTTGACAGTTTACGTGTTGCCACTGCGCTGTCAGTTGGAAGCACAGGGTGGGTTAGACTGCATTGTCATGCAAATGACATCCAGATTTACATATTACCCCAGACTAATATTCATTGTGACGTCTCAATAAGGTTGTCTTTGATGGATAATAATTTTTCCAAGACTACAGTCTTCTTTGAAAGTGCAAATTAAACAGAAGCCCCATTAATAGGATTTCTATAGTCTTTAAATGCTGTCAACTGTTCAACTGCATTGTGGTGTTTCAGGGTCAGATTCTGCCATCCGGACTTATGTTGGTGATTAGTGACTGCTCTGCAAATAACCTACTTACAGATAAAACCCCTATTACTCAGAGTGAGTCCAGGTGCTAAAACCTGATCTTACTCCAAACAAACACTGGAGAAGTACAGACAATTTTGGTGAATGTTTCAGTTAGTGTAAGTATGTAATTCAAGAATTAACAACCAGGACCTGTACTACCTCACAAAATGTTCCATCAATACATTATCTTCAGTGCAATATTCTGCAAAGGACAGGATATTTGAACTTTGTGAAGGAAGACTGCTGAAGACATGATATTCAGTGGTCTCCAGGCTAGTGAAATGCCAATATCCATCCTTTCAGTGAGCTTTGGAGATGTAGATGTACCCTACCTTAACTGTCCTTGTATGACTATAAGACAGGCTACATATCACCCCTTTTCAGGAACTTCATTTAGTAGCAGGAAGCACAAGGAGGGCTTTAGGAGAAATGCAATCTCTATTTAATGTCTCCTTTTTCATCAGGGACTCTGCCCTTCATCCATACCCCATACCTGAGGGATGTTCTCAGTTTCATATCCTTCTTTTATCCAGAGTTCCTGCAGTCACCATACAGTTCCTGACTACTGGGCTCCTACACCTACTTAAGAGGATTAGCTAGGCTTCCAAGCAGGGATTTATTTTAGTTTTGTTTGTGCTGTTGGAAAAAGCATGTTCCTGGTCACTGTGTCTGAAATGAGGCTGTCATATTTTTCTCTAGGATTTCCAGAAAAATGACTGCTTTTACTGTACTTTACTTAGTCAGTCCAGTACAACACATACTGACTTCTGTGGAGTATATGGACAGGAAATCCAGTGCATCGTTAAAGAGCGACACCCATTTCACCTGGGCTCAGTACAAGAGAGATGGATGGAAACCTCTAATAAATGCCCTCAGTTCTGAAATTCCATCTAAAGAAAACTATCATGTATGAAAAGAGGACATCTCTAAGGGTGTACCCTTACAGGGTACACAGTAACGTTTGTCTGACCCAATTAAGTGTCACCAACATACATCTGTATCTGACCTAATGACTCTAAATTCTGATTATAAGCAGAAAAGAAAAAATAACACAGAATAAACAATCCCTACGAGATTTTTCTTACTTTACTCTGCTTGCTTGCTTGCTGTCTATCTATCTATCAGGGGATCATAAGGTAATGTGCTCAGATGTAGTTGTCTAAACTGTAGATGTACTTAAGAGAGGTGGACCTTCCCTATGTTACCCTTACGGATCCTTAGCCTTGCAGTATTCTTTTTACTTACAACAGTGAATTCTAAATTTCTTCCTCGGAGCCAGAGCTTTTGCAGAACTCTTCTGCAAATGTAGATCTTTCCCGGCTATCATGTAAGAGTTTGAACCTGTGTCTTTCATTCATCTAGGATCTTCCTCTCTAGCAGTTTGTTGGACTCTTAAAGGAGTCTTATGTAGAACCAACATTGTCCAGCTGAGTTACTAGCTATTTATCAAGATCCAATGACTATTAACTTTCCAATACCTAAGTCCTAATTTATATGTATGTGGGATAGGGTGGATTCTTTCCCATTCAGAAGTTAAACGTCTAACCTAGTACCTAACCTGAACATTTAGTATCACTCCTAGGCCAGTCAAAAGCATGAGACAAGCAGTTCAATTTACCTACATCAAGGTGAGACAAATTCTTTTCTCATAATGATCATCCCTCTTCTCTGAAAAGAAACTTAACTTTTAGATAGCAAATATCTGATTAACTGATATATATCAATGTATGTTATAATATTAATAGGTAGAGTTATTCTCCTACTTAAATGCTTATCCTAGGCAAGAGGTAATCCTTATTTCTTTGCCCTTTCCTCCTGAGAAACCCTAGAAATTAGCTGTTATCTCAGAGAATCATATTATAGTTTCTGAGAGATAAATGAGATGCATCGCACTGCCTCTAGCCTAGCAGAGAAAACAGATTTCTCTGAGAGGATTAAGGATGTGTTGTATGCTCTTTTTCCCCATGCAGCAGCAATGACTGCCTGCATGATGAAATCCTGCACTTGTGGAAGAGATAGGTGAAGTTATTCTGGATTTGCAGAGCATGAGGATTTCAACTATTAATTGCTCTGTGGTGAACGGAGAAAGCAGGAACAGAGAATTCTGGGTACACATAACTGGTGAAAAAAACAAGCAAAACATACAGCCTTTGATATAGCTTTATCAATTACAACGCTAACTTATTATTTTCCTTGGCTTCATTAATCTATAACTAATTTGAGTGGGTTCCAAGCTTGCTCTCTCTCATTCCCAATTAACCCAGTGGCAATTATCACTGGCTTTAGTCTTTAATATCTAAGAACTCTCTTTTACCTCTTGAAAGAAGCTTTTGAAATCTGAAAATGCCAAACCAGCTAATGTTTTATTTAAGCATAGAAAATGAACTTTAGGTTATTCCCCTTGCCATAGGTTAACTAATTATTTATGAAAAAGGGAATGAGAGGATGGAAAGAAAAAAGAAGAAAAGGAAGATTAACATCCAAAATCATCTCAGTTGTGCACCCTAACTTGTACGTTAAAAAGTTTGTTTCCATTGTCTGGACATTTAATGTACTCTCAATAATTGTCACTGTTAATTTTGGTCAATATAGCTACATCTATATTTAAAAACTTACGTCTATTCTAATAAAAGTAACATTCTCTGGCCCTAAGAGTGGCCAATATGGTCTAGCCATGTCCCTGCTACTGCAATAAAACAAAGTGGCTGCTGTTAAACTGCTTACTGGGAGCAGTTCTTCATCCATTATAATCCCCAGCACTCTTGGGAATTTTCCAGGTCAGTGTCACTTGGTCCAGGCCAAAAGCGTGCCAGGGTCTGTGCTAACAGATCGTGTACCGACAATCAAGTTTCAGTGCTTGTTCCCAAGTGCTAGCAATGTTTAGCTGCTTACAAAGTCATAACTGATGTATCTGATGCTGATGTAATCGTAAATTTAGAATTTGGCTTGATTTCTCTTAGGACATCAGTGAAATTCCCATTGACTTGATAAGTTGGGGTCAGCCATTAAATTTCTTACTGAGACATAATACTGTTTTACAATATAAACAATTTGACTGAAACAAATGGTATATTTGTGGCCTAAATCTGCACCCAAACAGGCCCAGCATATCCAGGCAGGAGTGGTGAGGGGTGGGGAGGCGGAAGGTCAGTGTTTTATTTGCAGTACAGCCAAAATGTCACATGCTAAGGGCATGGACAGATGGAATTTCCTGAAGTTCTTGCAAGGGAACTCATATTTATTTCGGCTTGAATATAGATGGAAAAACTCAATTTCATATATATTTAGATCTAACTTGACTTAAACAGGTAACCTACCTCAATTTCCCTCTTTTTTTTGACCCTTCTCACATCAATACAATGGTGTAAAGGCAATCGGACTGTTGATTAGTGTTTTGGGGATACTGTGAGCAAATAGTCGTGAAAAAAGGTAAAATAAAAGGAAGAGTGTTATTGTGACAAAGGAGAGACAAAGCATCACAAACAGTAGCCAGAAACCAATTTAATTTGTATTCTTCCATGACAAGGACAATTAAAAGTAGTTAATTTGGCCTAACGTTATTATAATATAGAGGTAAAGGTTTTACTCTAATTTGAGGTTGACCTCAGCAAAAAAGTTGCAAAAATGAACACTGAGGAATCTTTGAGAAAGACAGAGGAAACCCCTTTGTCTTCTGGCTCACACCCTGGTCAGAAAAATTGAAAGCAAAAAGCTATTCATCTTAATGAAACTGGGTATCATTTTGTCATTCTATTTTATTTAATAAAGCAATAAAATTGTGCAGTCTGGATGACTGGAATGATCTCTCACCACCTCTTACTACTACCTCACCAACTCCACTTGCTGGTATAGCAATCTAACCCATACCTGTCAAAAACATTAGTGTCCTCAGTTTTTTATTGCCATTAGCTGGAGATTAATGCCCCCAGCATCCTGCTGCTAGAAGGCAGTATGTCAATATAGAATCATAGAACCATAGAATGGTTTGGGTTGGAAGGGACCTTAAAGACCATCTAGTTCCAACCCCCCTGCTATGGGCAGGGACACCTTCCACTAGACCAGGTTGCTCAAAGCCCCATCCAACCTGGCCTTAGACACTGCCAGGGATGGGGCAGCCACAGCTTCTCTGGGCAACCTGTTCCACTGCCTCACCACCCTCACAGCAAAGAATTTCTTCCTAATATCTAATCTAAACCTACCTTCTTTTAGCTTAAAACCATTACCCCGCATCCTGTCACTACACTCCCTGATAAAGGAGTTACCCCTCATCCTATCACTACACTCCCATCTTCCCTGTGGGCCCCCTTTAGGTACTGGAAGGCCACTATAAGGTCTCCCTGGAGCCTTCTCATAGCAGAGGTGCTCCAGCCCCCTGATCGTGGCCTCTGGACCCTCTCGAGCAGGTCCGTGTCTTTCGCACACTGGAGGCCCCAGAGCTGAATGCAGTACTCCAGGTGGGGTCTCACACAAGTGGAGTAGAGGGGGAGAATCACCTCCCTTGACCTGCTTGCCACGCTTCTTTTGATGCAGCTCAGTATGCAATTGGCTTTCTGGGCTAAGAGCACACATTGCTGGTTCATATTCAGTTTTTCATCCACTAATAGCCCCAAGTCCTTCTCTGCAGGACTGCTCTCAATCCACTCATCCCCCAGCCTTTATTTGTGCTTGGGATTGCCCCGACCCATGTGCTGGACCTTGCACTTGGTCTTGTTGAACTTCATGAGGTTCGCACGGGCCCAACTCTCAAGCCTGTCCAGGTCCCTCTGGATGGCATCCCTTCCCTCCAGCGTGTTGACCGCACCACACACCTTGGTGTTGTTGGCAAACATGCTGAGGGTGCACTCGATCCCACTGCCCATGTCACCGACAAAGTTGTTAAACAGCGCCAGTCCCAATACTGACCCCTCAGAAACACCACTTGTCACTGGTCACCAGTCGGACATCGAGCCATTGACAGCAAGTCTTTGAGTGCTACCATCCAGCCAATTCCTTATCCACCCAGTGGTCCATCGGTCAAATCCTTGTCTTTTCAATTAGAGACAAGGATGTTGTGCAGGACAATGTCAAATGCTTTGCACAAGTCCAGGTAAATGACATCCATTCCTCTTCCCTTATCCACCAACGCTGTAATCCCATCATAGAATGCCACCAAATTTGTCAGGCACAATTTGCCCTTAGTAAAGCCATGTTGGCTGTCACCAATCACCTCTTTATTTTCCATGTGCCTTAGCATAGTTTCCAGGAGGATCCGCTCCATGATCTTGCTGGAGCTTGATCTATCCTAATCTGTGACAGCAAAATCAGTCAAATGAGCTAAAAAGTGTTATTGTTATGAATTATACGGAGGACACCTTATGTTTCACCGAAGCAGGTGAGGAGTACTCACGCAGTCCTTTCCACTATCTGTAAGAGAATTAACCTCCAGCTAGGATCATTGACAGAGCAGCCTACAGGTGACAGGGCTTAAAATTGCATTTATTATACACAAAGTGAACGCAAGTCTAGGGTCTGAATGTGAGAGCCTGTGTGGTTTATGAGGGTTTAGTTTTCCTACTTTAGGATCACAGCCGTTTCCATCTGTAAGCAGGAAGAGAGATTTGAAAATGTGAATAACTTGATGCCAGAAAAAAACTGATTTAAAAATATAGAAGCGTATCACAGGAGTGTATCAATATTTAATCACCACTTTAAAAGAAAAAATAAGAACACATCTTTCTGACTTAACCTTTTCAACATTTCCACTACATTGAATGATACACAATGTGTTACAGAAATCAACAGAATAAAATTTAAAGAAACAGAAATGTCTCAAGCATATCAGGTGTTGCAATAGAAAGGAAGATCCATGGAAACCACCTGTTTTAATCCATTCGTGCAGTGGGAATGCATTTAGATTATAAGGAAAATATTGTGGAAAATTCTTTCAGCAACGAGCTGCCATTCATCTCTGCTGAAGGGGATGTGATTGATGCATGTAGCTGTCATGGGCTAGTTTCTTTCCATAAGAAAAGAGGAATCAGGGAAGGAATCCATGGTCTTATCTGGGGGGCAGAGAAACAGTTTTTGGGCAGAGGAACAGTACATTACCCTTTATACTGTTTTCCTAACAGAGTTACTTGCAAGACCTTGAGGACTTGTTTCAGTGAGCTAAATTCTAGCCACTCCTGTTAGTTTTAGTGCTGCCTGGCTGTGTGCCATCAATAAATTCTTAAATACTAAGAAGTAATACGCTAAAATGGATTTTAAGCTCCATATAAGCACTGTATAAACATCATCTATTTTCTCAGTTCTTTCATCTTCTAGGTGACGTTAGGTAGGAATGGCTGGTGTACCAACATATATTAGGTTGAGTCCAGTCCCCTTGCAATTTAACTATATATGGCCCCTTAAAAGAGACAGCAATCCATAGTGTTGGGAAAAAGCCAATACACTGTTTTCTGGAATAAGTTTAGATGACAATTTCAAAACTTACATTTAATTTTTGCTTAGAAAACAAGCTTTCTTCGAGGAGAACAGAATTATCAGGGAAAATTGTTCAAAACAAAAGATTTTTTTTTTTCTTTTTCTTCTTTTTAAGTATGAAAAGTGTTTTGGGAAACAGCTCTGTTGTGAAGACAGCGGGACAAGCAGGGAGCCAAGCATAGCCCCTTCAGAGAGCCTCGAAGTGATGTGTTCTGTCCTTAGAGTAGCTCTCTGAATCAGAGTCCCCTTCTTGTGCTGCTCCCACTAACGAGGTCTAAACTGTATTTCAGGCTCAGAGAACCATGCGGACACCTGTAGACACGCTACAGGCATCCTGCAGGCAGCAATCCCCAACATTAGAGCTGGGTCAGACAGCATGCTCTATCTGACGTGGCTTCCTGCCTTAAACCCTCAGGCAAACCTCTGAAATTTCTTCTCTCTCAGGCTTTGAGGCACCTGAACCAGGTAAAGTGCGTGGAGAGGAAAGCAGAAGAGCATCTAACCGGGGAGAAGCCACAGAGCTAAGTTGCAAATGGGGAGGTGTGCATTAAAGGAGATACCTGGAGGACGAGGTCCCACCAGGTTCCAACTCATCTCGGCTTGTGACACGTGGTGGTGGCCTCTGCTTTCCATCCCTGACCCTATAAGCCAGGCGCTGTTTCTCCGATCACCGGTCCCGCTAACTGCCATCTAACATACTAGCCACGGAGCAGAAGAGACAATGCAAATAAGCAGTAACGAGAACATTCATCGGGCAATAATTGTGTGAGACTCTGGAAATTTGAGTAAGGCCAGAAGAGAGAGAAATATCAAAAGCATAGCAACGCTTTCAGCTGAATCACTTTTCCCTCCGTGACAAATGATCTTGACAGATGAAAATACAGTATGAGACTATATCAAACTCATTTTTCAACATCTTTCAGTAGAAAACAGTCTTTAAAAATAATTTCTACTTTCTTATTTTGATTATATGGAAATTATGCATTAAAATTATTTCTTCAGTGAAATTCATTCTGAACATATACATATAAATTTATATACACTTTCTAATGTCTCCTTTTGCATTCTAAAAGATAAACAGATATATTTTGATGTCTACACTTTAGCATTGCATATATATACATATGTGTATACATTGTGCTTTAATATTGTTATTATCAAATGGAAAATTCCAATTCCTTGGAAAATATTCTCTTGCATAATTTACATTTTATGCACTATTATTTGTGATTTTTATTTCAGAATGTCTTAGTAACATAATCCTAGGTGTTGAGCACCCCGAGTGAAGACAGAATTAATTCACATATTTCTCATTTTTGAAACATTTGTCTTTTTTTTTTCCTTTTTTTTTTTTAAATATCCCACTATGGAAGAAACGGTCACCATTATTTATACCCATCTATATCCATGTTATACTGTAGCTTCATGATAGAAAAACACAGGCAGCCACAAAACTGTAATGAATTCCCTTTTCCCCCTCCCTATGGCCACTAATTTCTACCCCTATACTACGGCCTGCCTTCTCTTCAGATATATTGGCACTGAAGTTCATGGTCCCACACTTCAAAAAGCAAGAGCTATCCGTGCTTCTTCTTGGGCTATATTTTTTCTGGCTTAAGTAAATCCTTTCACTGAGGATTGAGACCGGTGGAAGGAAGAGGACATGTAGGACCATGAAGCCAGAAGAAAAGGGTAGAGATCATCAGCATTAGGACCATCCCTTTCAGAAAGCAGCAAGTTATAATATCATCATCTTTACTTTTTCATCTAAATGTCCCCATGAAAATGCAGCAGGTGGAGAGTCCTGGCTAGCTGCATCTTTAAAAGAGAGATTGTCTAAGAATCGTAAAATCAAAGCCTTAGGCTGAAATTTATTCTCAGAATGGTCCCTTGCCTTTAATAGGGCTATGTTAGTCTTAGGAATGAAGCATTGTCAGAACCCATCCTCTGTCCCTGAAATCAAATGTCCTACTCTGACTATATTTCAGTAGTGTATTTTTTTTTTTTTAAATGCTCACAGACTCACTCCATTTCTATTTGCTGCTTGTGTTGTTTTTTTTTTCCAGCATGATTATTGAGTGTTAGTAAAATTATTTTGATGAATAATTTTCAGACATTTCATTGCTCATAAGCTGTTTGCTGCAACTATTTGATGTTTGTTATTCAAGTTGTATGATTAGCTGTGCAAGTCATGCATAATTCTTTCTGATTCTTCCTTCGAAGATTTTTTTTTTTTAAAGTGGATGGTGAATAATGATGTCTCTTACAAATGTATGGAAGAATATTCTGTTGTACTAACATTTGTGAGAACATCAGGATTTATGAAAGATTATACAAATGCTCACTCTGTGTCCATCTGAGCACTCACTGACTTTTTGTTCAGTGTTTCTGCAGCTTCTAGTACATTCAGGGTTTTTTCCTTGATACCCCATGATGGTGTATTCTAGGCTCTGCCACAGCCAAAATGGTAAAAAAGAATAAGGAAAAAGGTACAATGAACAATTTTTTAAATTAACCATAAAACTCTTTTTTTTCTCCTTATGAAAACATCCACAAATTGGAATTTTTAATATTTCTACTACTCTACTTTTTTGTGGTGAGTTTGCTTGCTTAGTTTTATGAACAGTTCCTTCTCTTAATTGGAACAGCTGGATGTTGGGCCAGCCACAAAGCTTTCCTAATTAACTGTATTTTCCTGCACTATTTACTATCCTTTGATTTTTCTCCCACTAAGACTTCTGTAAAGGGAAAAAAGAAAAATTTAGAAATATGTTTCAACCAAGTTTCTTTTTATTCTTTATGTTTGGGTCTTTTATTTCATGCTCTCATGACTCTCAAAGGAAAACGCACTTTCTGATACCACTAGAATTAACTCCTGAAGAAATAAGAAGTAAAGGAGCTACTGGTTTCCAGTTTAACTTCAGAGCCCTTGAAATCTCCCACCAGATATATCAATGTTACGTCCGTGGCACATTCAGTGGAGGGCTGCAAAGAATTTGCCAAAGTTGAACGTGCAATCCTCGGAAACAAGGATGTGTACCTTTATTACTATTTAATGAAAGGGGAAAAGGAAGGTAAAAGGGGATCTTGTCAGTCAGTGAGGTGGGTGATTCCTCTTTATGACTAAGAGAATCCTACTTCAAAATATGCCTTTTCTGGGAACCTAGTATAATCTTCCAACCATAAGGTATAATGGTGCAAGAGGAACAAAAGCTCCAAGAGGACTGTAAGAAGATGCTGGAGTGATAAAAATTGGCACATCCGAATTTAAGGCTCAATTTAACAATCCCTGTCAGATTTAGCAAGACCTAAACTGAAACCAAAGGACCACAAATTAATATTCTGGGAGCATAAACCCATTCCGCTGCCTCTGGTAAAAGAACAGCAAGCTGCAGCCCATGACTACAGCTGATGGCTAAGCCGGCAAATTCCTCAGTCACAGCAACTAAATTTGACAGGGATCATCAGTCAGAGTCTTTAGCAAGTCCACTTTGCCCCCTCTCCAGAGAGGAGCTCATGCCATCCCCCTACTTGCAGCAGTCTGAACCTCTATCACATCACCTTCACCACCTGAACTACTGGAGACTTCTAGGCAATTTTTTTCTTTCCCTTGCTTCCCACTTCTGTCAAACCACCACTGCTTCTATTTTACATTTGCAAGGACTTAAAAAAGTAGATAGTCCTACAGGGGAGCAAGAAAAGTTCTAACTTTTTTTTTTTCCTTTTCCCCTTGATGGAAACATTGTCACAAAGATTAGCAGAGCCCAAGAGATTAAAAAAAAAATGATTAAAGCTTCCAACCGCTGGCTTAATTTTTAAGTGATAAACTCTCCTGACTCTCACTAATTCAATCCTGTTGATTTGCACAAAAACTTAAGTAAAACCCATCTAAAGCTGTACCCTCACCTTTGATTTGTGACAGAACAAACCTGTGGATCTCCCATGAATATATATCTTTTGTGAAAGCAGCTCCAAAAGGACAGGAATTTTGAAGTCCAATGGGTTATTTTTTGGTTTTACGTTTTTAGGTTTTCCCCACCATTTTCTGGCTGTTAACTTGTGCAGAGATGAGGCAGTGTCTTTGCTCCTCCATGATGCCCTGTTCCAAGTCAAGGTTTGAGAAGATCTTTCTTTGCTTTGCCTTGTCCAAATTCAGTAAAATACCTGGAGGCCTCCTCCAAAAGGAAATTATTCAAAATCAAGGTCTGCTGTTGTTTGGGTTTAGGTGGGGTTTTTGTTTCAGTTGGGGACCAGGAGCATTACGCTGTTAATTTCAGTGACCTTCCAAGCACAGACCAGTTTGTGTTCTGAGTTAGCACCAGGGCTGCAAATAAAAAGAATAATTCAGCTCAAACACTGACTCCAGCTTCCTTCCCAATTTTTTATGTCACCATTTCTATTACATATTCTGATAGTTTTTAAAGACTGGCTTTGTTGATAGCACTTGCAGACGCCAAAACTATGAGCCACCAAATTACTAAAACCATTGAAACGCCCTGTCCAAATAGCAGTATAAACTGGGGGACATCAGGGAGATCTCCTTAGTAAGCTTTGAATCAAGACCATAACTTCCAGCTGCAACAAGCTAATAAAGTGCATTTTCATTGCTCTTTGCTGCTGGTTCCACACCTACTTCTAATGAGCTGATCTTAGATACTTTGAGCTCTGCAATGTTTATCCCAGGCAGCCAGCACGGATTTATGCTGGACCTCCATACGTGACGTATAAAACTCTGCTGAACGCACTACAGAAAAGTCACCTACTGAGTGGAACATGAACTGGAAGAATCATGTTCTCTTCTTCAGTTAGAGTAAGGATAATATATTAAATAGTGACAAGTTGCACACACAGTACATCTCAGTGTACTTTTTGCAGCACACAGAGGCTAAGGTGAACACATTGACACATAACACACACAAAAGTCGAACAGCCTTAAAAGTCTAGAGCAAAGGCAGTGCTAGAGAGGGAAAAGAAAACTCTGAAAATCAAGATCTGACTAGGAGTGAAACTTAAAACAGATGAAGAACACTTCAGCGTGAAGAGCGGCTTTGACAGCAAGTCTGCTGTGCAGGGAAGAAAAACAGAAAACTGTTTCTCTGTGTTGAGCAGAGTAGGAGTTAAAATGATGAATAATCCTAATGAATAACCCCTGGAGGGGGGCTGTACGGTAGTAAACCAGATTTGTGTAATCAGTTCTCATTTAAGTTCTGCTGCTAGTTTAAAGAAATTGAATGAATTACTGAGATTCTTAATGAGACAAGCCTGTTTTTCTTGAGATAATTGATATAGTAGCTCACAGTAAATAATAGTGACTTTAAATATTGCCAGTGCTAAATGCTATAAAGTTTAAAGTGTTTTCATCAGTCAGGAAAGAAGGGAGCTAGGGAGGGCAGACCTCTTCTTCTATGTATAAACAAACATAAGAATTGATTGAATTCAGAACATTTGTTTTTTACGGGAAAAAAAAAAAAAAAGAAGTACTAGCTAAAAATATTCTCCCCTGAAAGTTCTGTAGATCCTACAGAATAAATGTTGTAAACAAACTTTGTTCCATGACTTTGAAGTCTTCCTAACCAGTTTCCCCCAACTTATAAAAATTAGACTATTTATAAAAGTGCATAAATTGTAATTTAAGTAAAAAGCCTTGAAATTTTTATCAAAAGCATTCAAATTAGTCTCTCCCCAGGTCAGCTAATGAGTTGTCATGAGCTGGCCTCTTACTGTAGTGCACCTCCTGCAGACTAAGACAGTGAACCATGTTTTCATCAAAGGAAATGCTCATTAGTAGAGCTTTCAGAAACTGATTTGATTATAGTTTCACTTGTTAAAGTGAAATATTTTCAGCTCATTAGGATGATTACGATTCAAGGTCATCTTTTGAAGCTAGTCCTGTCAATATAAGATAAATGGGCCCTCATCTTTTTCCCTTCTTTACGTCTGTGCTTTTTAAACTCTTCTGTGCAAAAGTTCCATAGCCATAATTAATTTTTAGTTCTTCTTTTACAAAGCTGCTTAAAAAAAAAAAAAAAAAAAAGAACAAAGATTTTGGCTACCAAAAAGGCATTGAAGAACTATTAAGAGGAGGAGGAGGCTATCTTGTTTTAGAGAAATCAGAGAAAATCCTTGAAAAGTTCAGCTTTTGAAATCCAGCTATTTTCTCCTTGACCTCTTCCAAAGTTTCTAAAAGGTACTTTGTACATATTTTTGCATGTATCTTTTAATCTCAAAAGTGTAAAACGAAACTGAAAAACCACCCAAGAAGTACTGGTGGCTTATTAGATAGCTTTTCTTTTATGGCACATGATAAATTTAACACCTTTTAAAGTTTTTTTTTTGGTCTCCCCCTTTATATTCACCACTTAATCTCTAAGTGGTTAAAGAGCCATTTAAACATAAAGGGAAATACTACTAACTTCTATCCACATACTAAGAAATATCACATTTACATAGGGCTTGCGACTGAAACCTGATTGGTCAGATATTTCTTCATACATCAGCTTGAAAGATGAGGTTAGGAGGCCAGTTTTTGTGCCAAATATATCAGACTTGAAAGCTGTATATTAAAATGGAAAATCAGGCCAAAAAAAAAATTAAAAAAAAAGGCAGATTTGGGCTCTCCAGTACTAGGCAAGTGAGTTTAAAAGCAACATAGATTTCAGTTCCCCATGGTGACTCTGCAAGTGGCCCACCAGTCTGGCTTATTGGTACAGAGTGGGGTATGTGTATGCGAGTGCTGGGGATAGAAGCTGGGGAGGAGTAAGAAGTGAATTAATAGACTTCCAGATTAACTGTCAAATGATAAATGATTAATCATTTTGTCAACAAATTATCCACAATGAAGCCTTGCCTTTACACCAAAGCAGTACCAATTATACCAGTGTAATTGCATCAGGGCAACCTCCCGAGCCGGAGCACGGTAATAGAACTATTTATCCAATATGGTTTGCTCCCAAAAGGGGAATACTCTTATGCAGCATCTTCATACTAGTATATAGCTGCATTCATTCTTAGACTTAAATTATCATCCTTCTGATTAAAAGAGATAAATAAACTCCCCTGTAAATGAATTATATAAGAGAACGCAGGTTATTCTTTCTATTCACTCTCCTAAGATACCTTTTAGTAAGGGCAATTATAAAAGCTGGTTGCAAAATCAAAAAATTCCTTACACTTCTTGTTTGATACATGCCTTTCTCACTGTGGGTCCAGCTCTGAGGAGCTTCTACATTGTGGTGCAGTAACAAGTAGTTATACAATTAGTGAACTAATGAAGTTTAACATCCTAAAGATTTATGTCTTCAGGTTGAGTTCTCAAGCTGAGCCTCTACTGATATCACAGACCTGCCTAATCTAACAGATCAATAGATCTTTTTGGTTTATTTGTTTGGTTCGTTGTTTTTTTGGGGGTGTGTGTCTTTTTTTCCTTTTTCTTAATGGGGACATTGACAAGCAGGTAGAGCTGCAATGTAATACCATCTCCCTAGTAAGATGGTTCATTCTACCTGGAGGCTTATCTGCACTGTAGCTCTAGCTATTTTCAAAATCGATTAAGTTGATCTGGGTTCTGTTGTTAACATTTGCTTGTCCTGTGACTTTTGATAAATCACTTCATGCTCCTGTGTTTCAGGTTTTTTTAATCATTACTATTATTTCAAGCAAAACATAACAGAAAAAGAATCAACACTTATGGTGAGTTTTACATTAGCATTAGCCATGTATGCTGAGGTATTCAAGCAAACCTACTTTTCTGGGTTCCATTTATAGTCACTGGAGAAAGGTAGTCACTTTCAAAAATAATTATCAGTTCTTAAGAGAAAGAGTTATAGCGGGCAGGACAAATTACCTTTGGGATATGTCTGCCTGGGGCTTTCTAAATTAGAAGTTTATTTAGCAATTCTGGTCTTAAATCTGCCAGCTTGTGTGCCATCAAAGCACTTTTCCAGGAAAGGCTGATGGTTTTAACCTGAGGTCTCCAAGAAAGTGAAGAATTTATCATTTCCTTTGGTAATTTGCCCCAGTGTTGAGCAAGTGACATTATTTCAGATCTATGTCTTTGTTTGCTTGACTAACTTCCAGCTGCTGCTTTACATTTTGCTTTTCTCTTTTGAGCTACATGAACTTGAAATCTTTGACAACACGGGACCCCAGGATACTTCTTTTCCAGAGTTTTTCTACCTTTGATACCCAGAGAGTCATTTAAGACATTTAAACTGCTTTCAGAAATTTTAAATGGCTTGTTTATGCACTTCACCAAGGCTTATTCCAAGAAGAAGCCACCAGAGAAGCAGCAGCAAACTTTACCTATTTCTCTTGCCTCCTCCCTGTCTTCCTAAAGAGAAGGAAGGAACCTGGACTGCTTTGAGGAACGGGACCAAACTTTTCTTTGCCACATCCAAACTTTACCTTAGTAGCAGAAAGTGTAACAAAGGGCAACAGCCTCAAATTGTAGCTTGGGAGATTGAGAATGGACATTATCTTCATCAGCACAATGTCACACCAAAATGGGTGCTCAGAGAGCTGTGAAATCTTGCTTCATGGAACTTTTCAAGGCTTAGCTAGAGAAAACCATAGCTGACCTGGTCTAGTGTTGGTAACAGTCCTACTTCAGGTGGGAGGTTGGCCTAGATGACCTCCAAAGAGATCACCTTCAACGAGCATTTCTGTAACTATGAATGTCTCCGCTGCAACTGAGAGGATGGTGTTGGTGAAGGGTGTATGGAAACAGAAATAAACTAGTTTCAAGATGATTATCTGAGCGTCAAGGTGAATAGAGCAGCTGCTGTATGGACTCTGGTATGGTTTATCTGCCCATAAAAGTGCCGAGAGCTCTGGGCAGGTATAGTAATTTTTGCACTGAAGGCTGTTAAACTGCAATTTCTTTGCTATTGGACTATCAATTTTCCAGGTCTCAACACAAGTAGAAGCCACAGCTCCAGCTGAGATACAGGTCCTCTCCAGAAGTAACAGAATAGTGACAGAAAGATAGCAGAGGTGTTCTGACCTGCTGTTGTTTGCCTCATCCTCAGTACAAGGGTCTGTCTGTATGCAGCAGTTAACTTGGAAAGCAGTCCCTATGTCCTACTGGGCAGATTCATTTTTGCTTCTAAATAAAAATTTAAAAAAATGGGTTGGGAAGAGGACAGGGATTCAAGATAGATAAACCTACTCCCAAATTCTTTCAGAGTGGGAAAAAGGTATCCACAGAAAGCTGAATTAAATTAAGACATTGCAGCAAGAAAGCAGTTTGTCCAAAGTTTTGAAAATATTTCAAAACAATGAAGGAATTCAGACTTTTGGGAGGTAGACAAATAAGTTATTGCAGTGAGTAAAATCAGGTGTATAGAGACAAATGAAGCATTTGCAGTTATTCCATGGGGTGTGTCAGCACCACAAACAGAAACAGAACTCATCTGCTTTGCCTAATTTGCCACACAATGGGCTTTAATCTTTATTCAAAGGGGCAATAGGGAAAAAAAAAATCTTATTTTTATGATGACAGCAAAAATCCTTCATGTGGAATTATAAAATCATCAGGAAGGAAGTTGTTCTGATTTCTTTAACCAGACAGTCGAAAGTTGCCAGCCTCCATAAAGTTGTTCCCTTATTTTAAGAGTCTGTGTGAAACTCTGTTTGTGTGGAACCCTGCAGGCTAACTCCAGGGGAATTTGGTTCATACCTGTCAAAGACCAAACAATAACGATGCTGTGCTAATATGGTGATACTGGTTTCCAAACATAGCATTCAGAGGAAACCAAAGCTGGAATAAATATTCCTATAATGTTTCAAGCAGTACTAATGTGATCTCAGTAATCTACCAAGAAACACTTTTACTTACAGTAAAATTAGGAAAACTATAGCTGTAAATATAGAAACAATTAATTGATCACTTAGTTTCAGCAGCAGCAGAAATTTGAAAGATGAAGAACAGCTCAAGAAAATGAGGGAGAGAAAACAAATTGTAGCACTGCAGGTGTAAGGTAGTGATTAAAAGTCAGGATCTAATGGAAAATAAAACAAAAAAACCCAAACAGACAAATCACAAAACCAGACACTTTATAATCATCAGTGGCCACTAGAACTTACTATTCTTATAGTCTTACTATTCTTAGAGTCTTACTACTGGCTAAATCATATGGTCTTGTTTTCATTTATTTACTGTCTAAAAGGTTCCTTAAAAAAGATTAGTAGAGAAGCTATTTAAGATGCAATTTATATCACAAGATATGTCTAAATGTGTTTAGTGCTAACTTTCTCCAAGGGTGTGCCTAAGTTTTTTTATATTTGCAGAAGGAAACCATGCTGACAAGAAAGCTTTCTGGATGTTCTCTTTGACATGAGAATGTCCATTTTTGCCAAGACAGGCTGTCGAGTTTTCAACATCTGTATCATAATTTCTTGAGTATAATTAATGTTACATTTCTCCCTTTTCCTAAGCCTTTTAGATGTATCGGAGAGAGATACTGCCTTAAAAGGTGTTTGCAAAGTGCCTAAGCCCTGTCTTCAAAATTATAGATACCAACAGGTCACTCTGGTGCAGGGCTCTTCATGACCTTCCAGAATAAGCCCCTTCCTTATTTATCCAGAAACGCCATGGGATTCATGCTACTTAACTGTAACCATCTAAGAGCTCACCTCTGATCTGAACCTGCCATCAAGTCTCACCCTCTGGTTAATGGAGAAAGATTCAACTCATCTCACCTTGGAAAGTTGTTTCGGGGAAACGCTGTGAACACCCTTCTGGAGATGTTTGCTTCATGGATAAGCGAGGGAGCCTGACAACTCTTTCAGAGTAGACTTTAACCACCTAAAAGACAGAAGTTGAATGAAATTAATCCCTCGATGAAGAAGGCTGAAGCAAAAGCTGTCTGAAAACCACACCACGGAGAAGTGAAGTAAGAGAAAGACAATAAATATTATTTTACCAGCATAGAAAGGAGGAGCTGTGGAGGGATCATTTGTTTTGATTAAAGGTAGAGCATTCTCCTACCTTCTCAGTCACGGGAGGGGGGCAGATTCCAAGCCTCCTGAGGTCACCAAAATTTGCCTGGAAACACTTTTAGCTATGAGGAATTTGGTGTATATTACATGATACTTCAGGATATGGGGACCTCCCCCAACCTGAGAGAGTATTTCAAATACCATGAACAACTTTAACAACTCTAGGAGTTTTCCCAAAATGCCCTGTTTTCCTCAGACTAGCATTTTAGCCTAGGCATCATCAATGCGGGGCTCTGAACTTTGGAGTTTGCTTCCCCCACTTGGCCCAAACCAGCTTTTAATCTATCAACTTGCAGGGCACTGCATGAAGCTCATCTATGTTCTCAGGTTTTTGCCTGAGGGGCTGGTGATAGGGAACATGTCTATCTTATCCTAAGAGAGTCTATTTAAGGCAGACATTAGTCAGCATGTTTGCATTTTGTATTTAAATTATGTAAATGTGTTCAGAGACTGATGGGGGCTTATCCGAAAAACCTAAAACTGAGTAAATAAAAATAAAGAAAGCGTAGTGGCATGAAAATGGAAAACCCAAATGAAAATGACTTTTCAGGGGCTTTATACATGGACAAAAAGACAAAACCACAAACCCAACAAGTTGGGGCAGGACAAAGGTCACAAATGGATCCTAGGCAGGATGAAGAGAGAGATTTCTTTTCTCATCTGTTTCCTGGTTTACTCATCCTGGAGCCTAAGGCACCCAGGAGTACAACAACCACAGGGAACATCCTCCCTCAAGGAAGCAGCAAGAGGAGTAATGCTTTAACTGGTACCAAGGGCTTTTATATCCCTTGCTTCTCAGCAGAGATTTTTTAGACATTGTTTTGTCTCCAGATTAGGAAACCATGAGGACACGTGTCATGGACCACAACGTTGGAGATGCAATTGTAGCAAGGTAGCGTGGCTGAGTTCAAGTTTCAGGAAAGTTTGGGATGCCTCTCCCAGTGTTGGCTTTTTGTCTTATTTCACCTGCCTATGGCCAAATACTGACTAATGTGTAAATCCTGATTTACATGAAGGAAAATGTGATGGTTGGAATGACCCTGATTTCCAAGAGGAGTCATTTGCCTCAAGCTCCTAACATCAAATAATATTTTTTGAATGTGAGATGATCCAAGAACACTTGAAAGTGATACTTGGGGCTAAAATAAAGGGGTTTGATTATTTTCTCCTCTCTCAAGTGTTAAATAACTTTTTGACAGAGCTAAAGCTACATCTGAAGATTCTCATTTGATCAAAATTTCCACAGAGAAATTCTAAACCAGAAAATAGTTGGGTTTTGGCAACTAAAATTGGAAATTTTTTCAGTCAAGAAAATACAACCCAAAATCCTTTGTTTAGGTTTGGTTGGCTTTTTTTAAGATAATTAGAATGAGAAGTCTTATTGAAAAAATTATCACAGGAAAAGTGAATTGGATCCTAACTAGTTAGTAGATTCATTTTGCAATGACTATTTCTTCAGAATTTTGCCAAAACTTTTCAGTTGTCTAATTGCTAGATATATTTTTGAAGCTCTTTGATATCCATTATTCTCTACTTTTATGTATTTATTGATTTCAGACAGAAATTTTAAAAAAAACAATACAACAAACAAAACTGTCCTGGTGACTCATGTCTTACAACAGAAACATTGGAGAATCCAAAGAAGAGTTCATGAAGAAGCCAAATTTTGCTTTCTAAATTCTTGATAGTTGTACTAAATGCATCTGGTCAATCTGAAAACATGACAGCATGCAAAAAGAAATTAATTTATTTAATGGGATAAAAATGGAAAATAAGTTCAATTCCCAATTTGTATCGTATTACATTATTTTACAATCTGTAAATCACACATTAGAAAGCAGATTGAGACAACCTGGTGTCTTTTAGTTTTGAGGTTCGTGGTTCATAATCATGAAAGGCTAGACTCCAGTGAGCGGTTTTTTTCTGCTTTTAATATTGCTCTGTCAGTATAATTATTTGCATATATTTGCATAAGAATATCCCAGGATCTGCTTGCATTAGCTCATTAGTTGTATACCCTATCTACCTAGCAGAACTACTCAACAACTGAATCACTCCCATGAGTAATCTTGCACCTAACTTCTCCCTCTACAAGCAACTCCTATGAAATACAGACAGTGAACAATACTTGTCAAAATAAAAATAATCAGGCAAGGAAATCTATTACTGACTTTACCATTTTACAGTGTTCATCATATTTACTACCTGGATATCAGGATAAGACAAGCACAAAAGTGTCTGTGTTTTATGACCTGGGTGTAAACAATCAGGTGTAATGGGACTAAAGCTGAGAAAGTTTGGAATTAAGCTGCCGATTTTTACAACTAGCAGGATTCTCAGTCCACATCATTGTCATCAATCGGTGTATTATTTTTATGCATAGCGTTTGTGCTCTTTCACATTACAGGTTCAATAAAGGGCAAGGAATCAATTTTTTTTCTATTGCATCGAGGACCACTTCAAACCCAGCATTTCTACAATAAGGGTGATGTGGTTTTGCTGTTGTTGTAAAAGCTGAACAAGAGAAGAGAAATGCAGAATTGGGTCCTGAATGTCAGTGAAACAGAGTAAGCATCAATAGAAAAATCACAGGTAATTTGCGGGGGTATTACCTCAAACTCAACATTATGTTTGCACGGGAATGTGAGTATGCTTTAATAATTGAGAAAGGTCAAAAGCTGTGGTTAGATTTTTCAAGGAAACTGTCCCATCATATTATTAACTTTGACAAAAGCCAACAGTTACACAGTTTGCATGCTTTAAATCTCAAATATTACAGTATCAGGCTGCCATAAAGTTATTGTGTTACAGAACAGGTCTCTGGATTTGGGGTCAATGAGAAGGGGGAGGTTGTTTTTTTCCATGTATTACCCCTTCAGGCCCTTTTTAAGAGTGCATCTTAGGACTGACAGAAAATACTTTTGTGTTTTGGGGGTTTTTTTTGCTTGTGTTGAAGTGAGATAAAAAACCCAAATCTCATCTGTTCATCTACTAAAACTTTTAATTAAAAATAAATTTAAGTAATTTGAAATATTTCATTTAAGTCATTTGAAATTAGAAAGAAAAATTATCATTGAAGATTCCTGAATTAGTGGTTTCAAACGAAAAGTCATTTTGAGATAAAGGTTCTGATAATGTAAAAATGTTTCTACATTTTCAAGTCTTCTTTTTAAAATTTTATTAAAATGGAAAAATCATTAAATCTGCTTTCCCCAGCAATACTGTTTTTCATTACCTTAGTTAGGATTTCCCTACAAAGCATCATAAAGTTTGTTCTCAATGTTATTTCTTGTGCAATGGAAGAATTATGCATAGTTACTATGTAAAAAAACGACAGCTGAGGTTTTAAAGTTGCTTTTGTTGCCAGCAGCCAGGGCTTTAGAACAAGAATCTTACTGATGTGGGAGTCTGCTCCTTTGAAAAAAGGTTTGCTCCAGATAACTATCTAAAAGTCAAAATTAGTATTAGTTGTCCAGAGTGGAAGCAAACTATATCTACCTAACATTTTTTCTTGGTTTCAGCAATCTGTCTGGAAAATCCTCACCTTAATTTGACACAATTAGTCTGAATTAATTTAAAATCATGCTTTGGGGTGGGTGGGGCACAGGGGTTAGCAGGAATTCTTGGAGCATGAAATTCTTAAATATCAAAAACTAGGGTAGGTATATTGTAATTATAATGTGTCTGATTAAATTTATGACAATTTTTTTCTCTTGCTAGAATCTCAAATATCACAATGCTTGCTTTTCATATTCCCTATGTAATTTTTTCAGCATCTTTGCCTCGAGTCCCAGCTAATATAAAAAAGTGAAAGAGTAGAAAACAGAGAAGCAAAACAACTTAAGAAATATTTCTTTCAAATCTAACACATTTTCAGAAAGACAAAGGTGAAAAAATGTCCCATTTCTTACTTTGCCATCATTCTGCTTTAATATTTTTTAATCTCAAAATGCTTAGATGCTTTTATCACAACAGAATATTTTTATTGACTCTTCTTTTTGTTGTGCTGTTTTCCTATTTCACCCCACATAAAGAATTTACTGCTGGTGTCTTTTTGGGAGAAGCCATGAACAGGAAGAATGTGTGGGAACAGGAATGTCAGACTATCATATAGACAAGGTTTTTTGCCTGGGGGCAAAAAAGGAAAAAAAAAAAAGCAGAAAACACTTGAAGAAAAATATGACATTTCTAAAAATCTTGAGTGGCAAGAAGAAAATGAAGAAATGATTGTTCCTTGTCTCTCCCAACACAAGGGGGCATCAAATGTAATTGTCAGGTAGCATGGTCAAAACAAAGAAGAAAGGTATTTATTTACACAATACATAGTTAGGCTGTGCAGCTCTTTGCCACAGGATACCACAGATGTTAAAAGTGTATATGTGCTCCAAACCAACTAGACTGGTTGAATTTGGAAAAAAATTAGGAAAAAACCCTCAGGGACAAGAATACAAAGACCCCATCAGTTTGTTGTAACTAGTTCAGAGCAGGGATTTGAACCTTAATTTTTTGTGGATGGTTATCAGCTTTCCCTGATATTAAAGGGAAAAAAGGGGATGATCTTTTTCCACCCATGATTTTAGAAAACTGACAGTGGCTCTTGAATTTCTTTTTGCTTTTATCTTTGATCTTCAGCAGGAGCTTTGATCTACACTTTTTACCTTTTGATGTCACTGGTGTAAGGAGAGAAAAAAAAAAGGCAAGATATTCAATATGTACAAATGGGCGTATCTCTTAAAAGGAGTTACAGATGGGTTTGTACAAGTAAGAATCTAGGTCAACATACAGAAATTTAGTTGAAAAGGGTGGAATTCAAATTCCTTAATTTTATCTTTTATGAGAAATTAGATGTCTGCAACAAATGTTTTTAGTTGAACTAGTTACTGATTTATATTAGATGTCTACCTTAGAAGAAGATGAATCACAGCCTGATTCTAAAGAGAAGTTCAGGATGTATATTTGGCAGAATTAATTCCCTTTAAGAGGACACAAAGTAGGATTTGTAACCTTGAACTTTCATCAAATGTACCTAATAGTTGCTCAGTCTTTCTGTTTCCACTTTCTCCTTAAGTATTCATTCTTTAATAAAAATTGCAAAGAATATCCTTTGTTTATCAAAATGAGTAGAGATAATTTGTTACCACAGTGCTACAGCATTCATAATTTAAAAAAAAATAAAAATTCCTCCACACATAAAAAAAAAATACTGGAAAATAAGTGTTCTATGGAACAATGTAAAATTTCAATTCTGAGACTGAGAAAGAAGGAGAAAACAAACTGGATTGTATAATTTGTTACAGGCTTGCAATTCAGCTGAGTTGAGTCAACAGATTGAATCTGTTTATTGCCTTTTGCCATTAACTGGAGCTGCAAAGGAGCTTTTTATGACGAGTTTTCACCAAAGACACACGGAATGTACTTTTTCCCTGAAAGCTGTCACAACCTGAGACTAAGTAACAGGAAGAAAACAGACTTTTTTTCCCCAAAACTTATGTTAAAAACATAACCTATCCTAAAAAAATTGTCTGTCTTATATCCTTGAGTGGTAACAATTCAACCTGTGCTCTTAGGTACTGCATAGACCTCCAAGAATCCTCATATCATTTCTGAAAAGTAACTAGAAGAAATGGGACTTTTTTCAACAGGCAGAACTTCACTATTCAAAAGCTCATACTCCAGTGTAAAAAACATAGGTGCCTGCAAATAGAAAGATAGATCATCACACCTACAACATCATTACGATGTTAGGTCCTGCCTGTGAGTTTTGGCTTAATCGTCTGCTAGGTTTTGGAGGAAGACAAATGCCACGCTTGTTGACTTACCTTGATTGTATCTTCCATTTGAGTTGAACCAAAGAGTTGGTAAACACAGATTAATTTGATTCCACATGGCTCCATTACTGTAATACAAACTACAAAGGGTTTGGGACTGCACTAGACGTTACCTAGGACAATCAGGCCATGTTTATATCAGCATGCTGAGTGGTCTTGTGGCTTCTTTCCTGAGGCCAGTTGCAATATTCTGGCCACACTATTGAACTCTTACTCTCCAAAACAGTTGGACACATCCTAAATGCTTGTTGGAAATGATCACTGCCCAAGCTAATTCCTGAACAGTGCCTACAAATTGGCTGGAAGAGAAGTAGTTAGACTGAGCCAAAAATGCGCCAGAGATTTTCTAGTAATATAGGGGTGCAGACAGTCAAATTTCAGTGCTGATGCTGTCTGGCACAACTTAATTTACACAACAAGAAGGATGCTTGTATGCTGAAGTTGTTCCATGATCAGATTTTGCTGTATGCTTTCAGCATGATTACATTGAGCTTTCAAGAAGACACTGCATATGGGAGTGTGTGGTGACATAAAATATCACTAAATTACATGTACTGGACTTGAAAATTACTGTATTGAGGTGTCAGGCCTCTTCCTGCATAATTTATATGCAGCTGATACAAATAGTCACATCAAATTTCCTACCAAACTCAGCAGGGAAAAAATAAAGGAAGAAAGAAACCACCACCACCAAAAGCCTAGCACTGTTGTGATTTTTTGTAAAATACTCCTGAGTGAAAAAAGGTTCTTTGCTTTATGGGGCAACTGTTTATAATGCCAACTTGGAGACATATTACAAATTCAGACATTCAGGGGGCTTTTCTAATCCTCGATTGCAGTTTGTCAGTGCTTCAGGAATATTCCCTTGCTCCAATTGTTCATCCTCAGCAGGAGCTGGATTAGTAACATCAGAGTCTGCAGATGCGTATTGTTTCCCATTAGTCTCAGCTTGAGCCTGGTGTTATGTCCTTTTCATCAGGAACCTCCAACTCTAAGTCAGTGAACCAGGACTAATGATCCCAGCCTTCCTGGGAGACATCAGAGTCTGCGGACGTAATGTCCAGAGCTTTCACTTCTGCTGCTGTTAGCCATTTAATGTGCTTCTTAAGCCTCACACCACTTACTCCCATTGCATAAGCTACAGCCTCCTCATAATGTTTCCAAGAAAATACACACTTGAATATCATTTTCACTCCATCCTTTTGAATTTCTTTTATAGTTGCATCTGGTAGGAAACAAGGAGGGGGGGCGGAGAAAGAAAAAAGAATCACTTTGCAAACACTTAAATGTTGATGGCCAACATTTGCAATATTACTGGCAGACTACGTGCAAATAAGAATTATTTACAAATCATTATTTGGCAGAAATAGGGGAGAAAAATGCCAGCATTCACATAGATGAATAATATCTGAGGAGGATTATTCAGCCAAGTCTACTCAACAGTATCAGATGCAGAAGTGCTTTGTAAAGGTTACTTCTGTCCTTTTTCTCTCTCTGTTTTCTTGCTAACCCTGTTGGCCTTTCATAGATATCAAATTCGTGTTTCCATCTCAACACAGCGAATAAAGAGCTCCCTTTAGAAACAGACTTTTTTGATAGAGCTGGGGATATTTCTGTAATGGAACCAGCAACATGAACCTTCTGCTCTGGACTTTAATATGAACATATAAGACTTCCCCTGGCTGCCCTCCTTTTATAACCAGCTGCCTAAAAAATATTTTTCATGCTTTGTGATACTATGTGTAGTTTTTTAATGAAGTTTTAAAGAATTTCCTCCAAAGTTCCTCTGAAACCTGCACACCATAATATTTCAGTGAAGTCTGTTTCTTGATTTGCCAGTTTGTTTACAAGGTTTGTAAGACAATGTTAGAGCAGGAGAATTTCACTTTAATTGGCATTGCTCCTAGCTATTCAAGCAATGTGCTGAACTGTCTATCATCAAGCCTGGGCAGCCAAAACCTTTTTTTACCACCAACTTGATATTATCTAGAGTTGAATACTCTACTTACAGCCTAGTTAGTGATGTTTGTGCTGTACCAGGGACTTCAGAAATCGTTGTCTGTAAGTACCCCAGGTATGTTTCTTATTCTAAATGTTTTGGCTCAATATAGACCATCAGTATGACAAAAAAATCCTTTGGATAGTTAAGTTCATCACTTCTGGCATTTATTGCTATTGTTAGCTGTGTTGTGGTAAGACCTGGAGGTCTAAATAAGGGTCAAGATTTTCTTTTTAATTGAGTGCTATCAAATTCCCCAAAAGGAGACTGCCTTCCTCCTCTGGAAAGACTGAGATGAAGGAGGACTTTGGATGGCCAAAAAAATTGCTTGGATGGTTGGACTCAGAGAGTAGTGGTTCATGGGTCATACTCAACCTGGAGGCCAGTGACAAGTAGGAAATTCAGGATCTCTCCTGGGACTTGTCCTGTTTAATTTCTTTACTGATGACCTGATGGAGGAGATGGAGTGCACTCTCAGCAAGTTGTCAGGTGACACCAAACTGATGGGACCAGTTGATACAGTCCAAGGCTGAGTTACCACCAAAGGGATTTAGACAGGGTGGAGGAATGGGCTAACAGGAACCTGATGAAATTCAACAAGGACAAATGCCCTGCACATAGGAAGGAAGAGCCGTTTGCAGTGATACAAGCTGGGGACTGACTGCTTAGGGAGCCGCTCTGTGGCCAATGTCCTTGGTCACCGGTCAGCAGTGAGCTCTGGCAGCAACAAGGACCAACAGCATCCTGAGCTGTATGAACACAAGCAGAGCCAGCAGGCCGACAAGGGATTGTCCCCCTTTACACAGCACTCAGCTTATGTCTAGACTACCACATCCAGTTTTGGGCCCCCAGTACATAAAAGACTGATCAACTAGAGTAAGTTCAGTGAAGGGTCACCAAGGTACTCAGGGGCTGGAGTAGTTGCTTGGCGCAGGAAGGCGGTAGGATTGTTCAACCTAAAGAAGTGGTTGTTTGGGGAGACCTGCGATCAACCTCTAGTAGCTACACGAAGGTTACCAAGAAGATGTAGCCAGGCTCTTCACATTGGTGCATGGTGAAAGGATGAAGACAATGGATGTAACCAGAAACAAGAGAGATTTCAACCAGAGTAATGAAAGGCAATTTCCCCACAAGAGTCAGGTATTGGAGCAACTCATCCTGAGAGGTTGTGCAGTCTCCATCCTTGGAGGTTTTTCGAAACACAGCTGCAGACAGTAACCTGGTCTGACCCCCAAGCTGACCCTGTTTTGAGCAGCTGGTTGGACTAGAGACCTCCTGGTGTGCCTTCCAAGTTGAATTATCCTATGATCTTGTCATCTTGTGATTCTAGCCTAGAAGGAGGAAGAGAGCTTGACTTGGGATTTGTAGGCCATTGTTCTGATCTAAAAAGCAAGGAACACACTCGAAAAGATTCCTCTTAAATTTTAGTGGTTTGGATTACGCTCTGTGAGAATGTGTGGATTCTGTTTTGATCTGGTATCTCAAGGTGATGGCTCATCAGATGAAAGGAGTCTGTGTTTGCTGTAAGGATGCAAAATCATATAGATGATAGGATGAAAAGGTGTTGCCTCTAAAGGGAAAATACTGCTGTACTGATAGGTATCCTAAGAAGTTACTTTAAAAATTATCACTCCCTCTGTTTCTGAAAGGTGTTTGACAGCAAATACATATTCAAATTATTCCCCCCTCCCCCCGAAAAAGCATATTTAAATAATTTTTAATTTTCTCTCTAATTACATGGGCAGAGATACTTTCTTTTTTGTACACAGGCTGATAAGCTTTGACACTGAGACTTTTATCCAGTATTTCAGAAGATACCATATTCACCAGGCTGTCAGGCAACTGAGGGTCAGGTCTTTTCTTTGCTTGAGTCTCACTATCTGTCACGGATAAGTGATTTAGATAGCTTAAAGAATCACTGTCAAAGGTATTAGCAAAAGTGATTCTAATATGGTGTTGTGAAAGTGTGACTTAACAAAGTTTGATTGCAAGGTTCACTCTATTACTTACTACATGGAAGTAACATACAAAGGAAAATCAAGTTGGAATTGACTTAGAATGATTTACACAGAGACCAGAGATGCAAAAGAGTGAGGGAGACCCTCCTGTTGAGTCATGAGGTTCAAAGTGGACGGCCATGTTTTCTAAACTCCTGGTGGAGCTTAGGTGTGGCTAGCTCCAATCTTCATCTAGACTTGGACAATGGTTTACGTCTAATGGAAATAATTACATTGATTCAGCATGTTATCAGTCACTTACCGAGGATCTGTTGCAGGTAAGGGATCTCTCCGCCTTGGGCAAGGAAGAATCTCTTAGTCCCAGGTAAGGAATCTCAAACCTTGAGAGGCATCCCTGCTCAAAGGGAGAGTCACCTGGCATGTGGTCCAGTTGCAATTTAGAGAGAACTCGAATTGGGCTCATCCAAAGATCTGCTGTTAGTAAAAGGTCTCTGCCTCGAGGAGCAACCTTGAGAGGTGTCCCAGCTCAAGGGGAGATCACCTCCATGCAGCCATGCTACCTAGCAGGGAAAGCTCAAAGGCGGCCCACTTAGGCTGTCATAGTTATGAGGTAAAGTGGTTGGCTCATAGTCATATTGCATCTAGTGGGAAAGGTATGCACAAGACTCCTTGTACCCACAACTTTCTTTGTTCCTTGATAAGTGAGTGTTGGAAAAACCACCCGTAATTCATGTGTTAATCCCATGATTGGTGTTCCAAGCTCATATGCATCGGTGCCCACTGGGTCACTCTACTCCTTTGTGGGTTTTCTAGAGGAGTTCTTGGCCTGGCTACAGCTCAGGCCTTTACCTTCTTTGGAGCCTCTACCAAACTATTGAGTGTTTGGTTGAGGGTGTCGAGTGCATCTGTTATGCTATCAACCTATAGAATTTAAGGAGGGAATTGAAAGAAAGTGTATTTTTTCCTGAACAGTTTTGAGACTTTACTTGAAAATTTTATCATCATCTACACACCGTCATTAAATTAACCTTCATTCCCAAGAAGTTCTGTATCAAACAACATAGTTGTTTGTGTTAGAGAAATTACTTGCTGGAACAAAAAAAAGCTCATTTCCCATTACTGCGTGTACCAGTTTAACCTACTATTCATAGACATATTCTTTACAGGGTTATCACCCACACAGCCAGAGTAAGCTACACTTAGTACAAAAGTGTAATAATTTAGGGTCTGAATATCATTCTCAGTAAAGAATTTTCATTATCTTTTTCTTTCCTACTCATTAATCATGTCAGTTCTTCCAATTGTAATGTTGATTACTTAGGTCAACCTTTTCTTATTTCTTCATCCCTGAGAGCTTCCCAAAACCTAAACACAACAGCATCATAGGCTTCCTGAATCTGTCCTTCATGACATGCTTCTTGGTCAGCTCTGCCTTGGACAGGACCTCAATAGCAAACCTGAGAAAGCTTTGCTACCGGGACACATCTCTGTTAGTAAACAAAAAAATGCCAGGACTATTCTCTCCAATTAACCAACTGGCACGTTTTGGCTAATGTCATGCTATCAGCCCCTCTTACTGTCAAAAATACTTGCCTCCTATTTCAATGCTGACATCTATGACTAAGCTACTTTTTGGGAATGCACTTTGACACATCCCGAGTCTCAATCAGGGCCTGGGAATAGTTTGAGGGTACTGTAGGTATCCTGGATAAAACTGTGCTGGCAAGCGTGCTGGCAATGCAACAGGATGGATGGTCAAGCTTCAGTTTGTGAGTACAAACATAGCTTTTGTACTCAGTCTTTACAGCTTTTCACTCAAGCCTGGGTTGCTGGCTATGGGACTTCATTTCTCTCAAGTTTTAAGGACTTGTGCTATTAATTCTGGATAGTTCAGTGTGGCAAATTAGGGTATATACAAAATCTGGGGATGACAGTGTGGTTTTACACCAGGACATTTTAGACCGTTACACACCATGATTCCCCAGTACTTCCTGTTTAATTTTATGGCTTTTTTCCCAAAAAAACCCACTTTGAAATGCTGATGATTAAAGTCAGTGTTGCTACAATCCACAGCCTCAAAAACATTTCTGTCAAGTGGGTCATGTTTTTTGCTGAGCTTTTACTACAGTGGAAAGACTGCGAAGTTCAATGCCTCTGCATGCAGTCTCTGTGAGTTCCTCCCCACTGCCTCCTTTCACCTCATCTGTGCATAGTCCTTTTCCTCTTTAGGAAGCATTTTTGATGCAAATGCTACAGGCTTTTCTGGGCTATTTGGCGTTATGTGAGAAATCACCACTCCTGACCTCATACAGTGAAGCATCAGTAGTTTAACAGATTGGCAGGGACGGGACAAAGTGCACTAAAACCCTGGAGGATATAAGTGTCTGTTTAGCCAACTTGAAAGCATCTTGACATTCTTTTGACCAATGCCACTATTTATTTTTCTGTAATAGCTCTGTCGCAGGACTAACTATAGTAGACAGATTTGCTATGAATTTCCCTTGGTAGTTTATCATAGCCAGAGAGAAAGTTAATTTCCATACCTTTTTCTTTGTACATGAGCTTGTGTAATATACAGTATCCAGCTGCTTTTCTGAAAGAAGAGCAAAATACCTCTGCAATCGGAAACTTGACTGCATCTGTAGATTTTCCTAACCTCAGCCCTTATTTTGCTAGAACCTCAATGACACCTCCAACAACTTAAAACCTTTCTGATCTCTCCCTTCAGGAGATAAATGGCTTGCAATCCCCACCTCTACAAAACACAAGTATTGATGAAAGGAGTGGATAATGGGAACACAGTGGGGAGTTATTTGTTATAGCAATTATTCCCAATAGTTAAAAAGCACTTAGAGTTTCAATGAGTGAGCCTCTGCTTTCCTACTTGAATGTGTTAGTTCAGTACATTGCCTTACAATGTAATGATATTCTTGTTTACTGCTGATCCTCAAGAGATTGCAAAGTGTTTTACAAAGGAGATCAGTAGCACTCCTTTCATTTTATCGAGAATGTAGTTTCCAGAAATAATTTGCTCTGTGTCATCTGGCTAGGCCAGGAACAGAATCCAGAAATCATAGGTGTTCATTCATTGCTTTTTTTTCCCTACAAAATCACTTGAATGCTTATACTAACACTCAAATGAGGGAGAAATACATTCTGCTTAATTACAATAGCCTTAGCCCAAGCATAACTCTGTGTTTATGCTTAAAATCGAACCTCTTCCATAGGACTTAAGCATAGATTTTCCATTAAGAAAAATGAAATAATATTTTTGTCAAAGGACAATACTTATGTCACACGAAACCCATAAGAGTGATAGACGTAACACATGAAAAAGTGATGCAGGTGTCCACCAGCCCTCAATCTTATTTTCAGTGTTCATCTTTTTTGTTATAATTGGGAGACAGTTTTAAGGCACAAATAGCAATTAGGTTTCCAATTCCCGTTAAAGCTATGAAAGTGAGCAAACTAGATCCCTCTTGGGCTTTTCAAAACCGACCCATTACTTTTAGCATTTTTATTGATCTCTTTGGATTTAACACAGAAGGCAAAGATGACCTTGTCACAACATTTTGATGTCTTTCACACATTTTGAAAATATAAAACATAAAACCCTCAAATTCAATGGTTACTTGTTCTTATATAAGACTAAAAAAAAAAATAAAATCCGTCAGCCTCATTGAAAAAAAGAAAAGGATTAAAAATGCCCCATTCTCCCTAAGAATAGTTACTCCAGTTTTACTTATAGCTAATTACTCACAAATGACTAGCTCAAAACTAGATCCTTTGAGGTCACTTCTGCTGTTTATCTCTCCAAAATCCTGGGATAGTTCTAGTATTTCCCAAGTGCTCTCAGTGCAATTAACAAAACATTCATGAGCCTTGGTTTCCAAAGAAAGTAGCAATCAGTATTAGCCTCTCCCATAACCTAGAATAAGGCAGCAAAGGGGTTTTTTTGTGTTTTTTTTTCAAAGGAGTTGCATGGTCTGTCTGCCATACTCTGGAGATTCACCATAGGTTACCTCCTAAGCGACTTCCCCCAAAAATTGCTGTCCTCTTCCCCTGCAGCCTTTTCAAACGAATACGTTTGGAGTAAGGTATGGCCCCAAAGGCTGTTGCACTGCTCACCATCTCCAAGGTGCCGCAGTTTTGTCCCTGACTTTCCTCCTCTAATTATCTTCTGCAGCAGGCTATCATTTGGTCTAGCTTGTGGAGGAATCCTCTGAAAATGGACTATGGCTACCTTAGAAATGGTCACCCATCTGTGTTTAGCATGAAGCAGCCTCGAGGAGAAAGACTGTGGCACCACAGAGCAGGTATTTGATATATGTGTAAAGGTGCTGTGGTGGAGAAGCAAAAGATGGGATTTAAAACATGGATTTAAAACAGTCTGTCAGCACGTGCTATTTAATAGATTGACCTGTGGGAATTTGTCTCTCACCACATATGACGCAGATAGGCACAGTATCTCTATCTATAGCTGCACAATACCTTGGATCTCTCGTATGGCATAAAAGTAAGTGTGAAATTCTCCCAAGTGCCCAAATATTTACCATTTGACCCACAGTGACTAGACCCAGTGTAACCCTGAGGGAATTTTGTCACCTACCTTCTCTACTGTAGGATTTGAACAGGCTTGTTAAAATAGCACACTTTCCTAGCACAGAATAAGTGACGATACATTGAAATTTTAGTGGAGGCTGGCATATCCATCTTAGTAAGTCCCTTCTGAATATCTGCAGAAACCTTCTGTCCCAGCTGGCTTATAACCTAGAGGCCCTACCAGTGGGAGCCTTCGGCTGACATGAACCCAAATACTTGTGGGCTGGATCTGGAGCCAGGCTTTTGAAAGGCTTTTGTTTCCCTTCCACCATAATGAAGAGGAAATGTACCTATAAAAGATTTTAGTTTCTAGAATTGGATGTGCTTTAGTGATAATTGACAACTGCTGGACATGTGTGTTTGATCTGTACTAGGGGCACAGAACAAGGAACCTTTTTAGCTCTTCAGTGGGAGATAAAGAGAGAAATAAAAGGGGGTTCTTGAATTCTTTCATCAATATTTATAATGTCACACCAACATACCACTGTTCAGATATGTATCTGTACCTTTGACATCTCTCTCAGCCTTTCTGAGACTGACAAACTCCATGCCTGGATGTTTTTTCATAACGGGTCCTATTTATCTAACATCTAGGCTTTGCATGTCTCCATTCTCCTTCTCTCAGATACAGTATGTATTTGAGACATAAGGAAACAAAAGCTCGCCTGGATTTATCCCCTATTTTAGATTTTCCCTGGAATTTTTTTATGTCAGAAAATTGCAGTGCAGCTTGACACTTTCCTCAAAAGAATTGATCTTTCATTTAGACATGCAATGGCACAATCCCAGAGGAAAGTTGAGAATAACAGACTTATTCGCATACTGATTCATGGTCTTCTGTAAAGTTCAGCCATTCCCCAGGATTTGCAGTTCAAAACAGGGTGAGATATTTGTAAATGTTTGATCTTTTCAATCAAATGAGTTGGAGAAGTCTTTTTTGTTCTGATTATATACATATTCTGTGTAGTTTGTACACAAACACTACCTGATCACAAAAATTTGGGGTGATATAGTCAACTTCTTGGGACAGGACAGACTTTCTGGGCAAGATTCATTTCACCCAATATTAGGCATCTAAAAAGTAAAGCTTATATTTGAGTAGAAGTGATTCAGTCACCCTGGGCTTTCCTAACCATTAGTTAAAAAAAGACAAAAAAGAGACGCTTCCAGAGGATAACTCATCTAACATCTCAAATATCTTCTGCAGGGTGATAAAGGTACGTTAGGAGTGCCTCTTTCTCACTGCTGGTTGTAGAGAGCTTAGATGTCACTGGGTGGATGTCTCCTTATGAGAATTTCTGCCTCTGTGTACGTAGAAGTCCTGGTTCATGACTGAACAGTCTGGGTTTTTTAGCAATGATGTTAAAGCAGGTCTTAACTGGTGGGATCCATCTTCCTAACTTCACTTATTTGAAAATAGAACACTTAGGATGCCCCTCTTTAATAGGAAGAAAGAGAAACTTTCAGAAGGTAACTCAATCCATGTAACCATGTAACCCAATATTTTTGTCTTGAGATTGATTCAATTAAGCTTGGGAGATTTTTCCCCTTTTTTCCCCCAGTGATTACAGAGGGGAAGCAGATGCCTGTACTAGACGCAAAGCCTAGCAATAAGTTGCTGACAGGCAGGGATCAGGATATTTTGCCTCAGACAGTCCCATCCTAAAACACCAATCTAAAAACAGGAGGAATAAACCCCACGTTGGAGATGTCTGTTCTCCTCCTGCACCGTGGAGACAATCTTCAGTAGACTCTGAGGCTGTGGTTTACTCTATAAACAAGGCGAGGGCACAGGCTTCATCTCTGATCATCCGAATCGTGAGGTTATCAGCACAGCCGGGGCACAGGCCAGGGTTAGCACAGAGTAGGGACCATTCCCAAAAGGCAGGCTGGAGGCAGCTGACCTATTTTGGAGGCTGGGAGTTTGGTTGTGTGCAGGGATGTGAGCCAAACCTTCCCAGCAGGACCCAGGAGAGCAGTCCCTAGCCCAATTTATTTGCTAGTATAACCTTAAAGAGCACGAGTTCAGAGGAATACCACCCAAAGACACCCACTCTATTATTCATTGTGCAAACTTAGAGGAAGGGCTGCCCCTAGCACGAAGAAAGAAACACCACAAGCCTGAATCACAGTCAAGGCATAAAGGCACTGCCCCTAAATTTACTGTGGTTCCTTCAGTGCTTTAGTGAGTGGGAAAGGGAGAGGGAGGCAGACGGGGCAGGGAGCCAGCTCTGTATCAGCACTGCTGGGTCTCCTCCTCCTCCTCACTGCCCACTCCCGAGTGCAGTAACATCGGTAGAAGGACCGCTGTCCCACCAGGCGCGTACATCAGTGTCCCCACACGCGTCTCTATACTCAGCCGCTGAACAAATCCAGGGAAGGTACTGGCTTTTGAGCCATTACACTACCTGGAAGTTTAAAGAAGCTAGGCTAGCACTTGAAGAAGAAGGAAAGTTATGTTCAGTGTATAAATGTTATGTTTTGGAAACATTTGGCTGGCAAATTTTCAGCTTTCATTTTCTCTCTTTTCCTTTCCTGCCCTTTTTCCTTTTTTGCAACTCAAAAAGGAAGCCTGAGGAAGGGAAGATAAAGAGGCCTGGGATATGAAACCTAAAAGAGCAACTTAAAATAAAAAAAAACATGTTTGCTTTACTGAGACAAGCAACAGAAATGTTTCCTAGGAGCAGGGAATTGGCTTATGAAATCATGATATTACAAAAAAGAAAAAAAAAAAAGGTTTTACTTTGGTTTTGCCAGCCTCATTATTCACTTGTTAAACATAAGCAGCCTGACTGGTGAGATGTAAGGCAGAGATCAGAGATGGAGACAAAGTTTGCACCCTAAGGTTTATAATCAGAGTAAATATTGTTTTCAGTGTGATCCATAAATATTAACTGGTTATTATCAGCCAAGGAAAATGAAGAAGTGTAGATCAGAGACATATTTATTAAAGGCATGGAGTGAGCCAGTGTCAGACCCTCTTTCTGCAAAGAGCTGAGGCACGTACTTAAAACCCTGTGATCCACTGAGAGATAAATATCTTTTTTATTATGCATACATGCATTTGCTCTTCTTGTCTGGGCAGCTCTTGAACTCAAATCCAGTGCTTCTAGGTCCCAGGTTTATGCTCTAAATGTACATATATATTCCTGCCTGCCTTCTATCTTTTTTCCTGGCCTTTGTATTAGCAAAGGAATAAGCAAAGCAAAAGCAGAGGGGAGATGGTGGCGTTTAGTGAGAGCACAGATCTTGACACTTGGACATCACATAAAGTTCAGTTTGGCATCCCCAGGATCTTTTTCTGCAGAGTCTGAGCATATTTTTCACAGCAAGGATAGTCTCTTAGTATTCAGACACTGTCTAGAACTAGAGTCTATCCCAATCACTATTCCCCAATCACAACGTGGAAACAAGTAACTTATAGTAAAAGTACATTCCTTTCTAGCTTAACACCAGAAAGAAAATGAGAGATAACCAGTGAAGAAGCAACCGTAAAGTTCCCTAGAGAAAAAATTCTAAACTTTAGTCCACATACAACCATTGAGTAATTGTTTCTGATTGATCAAATACTGCAACGGTATATAGATTTTTTTAAATTAGTGACAGTTCCTTAGCTCCGTACCTGGCAATAGTATGGCAATTAGTCACAGAATCATAGAATCGTTTAGGTTAGAAAAGATCTTTAAGATCATCGAGTCCAGCGTTAACCTGACACTGCCAAGTCCACCACTAAACCATGTCCCTAGGCACCACATCTACAGCTCTTTTAAACACCTCCAGGGATGGTGACTCAACCACTTCCCTGGGCAGCCTCTTCCAGTGCTTGACAACACTTTCAGTGAAGAAATTTTTCCTGATACCCAACCTAAACCTCCCCTGGTGCAACTTGAGGTCATTTCCTCTCGTCCTGTTGCTTGTTACTTGGGAGAAGGGACCGACCCCCACCTGGCTACAACCCCCTTTCGGGTAGTTGTAGAGAGCGATCAGGTCTCCCCTCAGCCTCCTTTTCTCCAGGCTGAACAACCCCAGGTCCCTCAGCCGCTCCTCATAGACTTGTGCTCCAGGCCCCTCACCAGCTTCGTTGCCCTTCTCTGGACACGCTCCAGCACCTCCATGTCTTTCTTGTACTGGGGAAACTGAACACAGGACTCGAGGTGCGGCCTCACCAGTGCCGAGTACTGGGGGACGATCACTTCCCTGCTCCTGCTGGCCACACTATTTCTGATACAGGCCAGGATGCTGTTGGCCTTCTTGGCCACCTGGGCACACTGCTGGCTCATATTCCACCACTTGTCGACCAGCACCAGCAGGTCCTTTTCCACCGGGCAGCTTTCCAGACACTTCCCCAAGCCTGTAGCGTTACATGGGGTTGTTGTGACCCAAGTGCAAGACCCAACACTGAGCCTTGTTGAACCTCATACAATTGGCCTCAGCCCATCGATCCAGCCTGTCCAGATCCCTCTGTAGAGCCTTCCTACCCTCCAGCAGATCAACACTCCCGCCCAACCTGGTGTCATCTGAGAACTTACTGAGGGTGCACTGGATCCCCTCGTCCAGATCACTGATAATGATATTAAACAGAACCAGCACCAATACTGAGCCCTGGGGAACACCACTTCTGACCAGCTGCCAACTGGATTTAACTCCATTCACCACAATTCTTTGGGCTTCACCATCCAGCCAGTTTTTTACCCAGCAAAGAGTGTACCCGTCCAATCCATGAACAACCAGTTTCTCCAGGAAAATGCTGTGGGAAACAGTGTGAAAAGCTTTACTAAAGTCTATAGGTAGACAACAGCCACAGCCTTTCCCTCATCCACTAAGTGTGTCAACTTGGCCTAGAAGGAGATCAGGTTAGTCAAGCAGGACCTGCCTTTCATAAAGCCATACTGACCGGTCCTGATCTCCTGGTTGTCCTATACGTGCTGCGTAATGGCACTCAGGATGATCTGCTCCATAACCTTCCCCAGCACCAAGGTCAGACTGACAGGCCTGTAGTTCCCCAGATCCTCCTTCCAGCCCTTCTTGTAGATGGGTGTCACATTTGCAACTTCCAGTCAACTGGCACTTCCCCAGTTAGCCAGGACTGCTGATAAATGATTGAAAGTGGCTTGGTGAGCACTTCTACCTGCTCCCTCAGTACCCTGGGGTGGATCCCATCCGGCCCCACAGACTTGTCTGTGTCTAAGTGGTGTAGGAGGTTACTAACCATTTCCCCTTGGATTAGGGGCGCTCCATTCTGCCCTCCATCCCTGTCTTCCAGGTCAGGGGGCTGGGTACCTGGACAGCAACTGGTCTTATTATTAAAGACTGAGGCAAAGAAGGCATTAGGTACCTCAGCCTTTTCTTCATCCTTTGTCACTATGTTTCCCCCAGCATCCAATAAAGAATGGAGATTCTCCTTAGCCCTCCTTTTGTTGCTAACTTATTTATAGAAACATTTTTATTGTCTTTTATAGCAGTAGCCAGACTAAGTTCTAGTTGGGCTTTGGCCCTTCTAGTTTTCTCCCTGCATAACCTCACAACATCCTTGTAGTCCTCCTGAGTTGCCTGCCCCTTCTTCCAAAGGTCATAAACTCTCCTTTTTTTCCTGAGTTACAGCTAAAGCTCTCTGTTCAGCCAGGCTGGTCTTCTTCCCCGCTGGCTCGTCTTTTGGCACATGGAGAGGGCCTGCTCCTGTGCCTGTAAGATTGCCTTCTTCAAGAATGTCCAGTCTTTGTGGACTCTTTTGCCCTTCAGGACTGCCTCCCAAGGGACTTTCAACCAGACAGACCAAAGTCTGTCCTCCAGAAGTCCAAGGTAGCAGTTCTGCTGACTCCCCTCCTTACTTCTCCAAGAATCAAAAAATTTTATCATTTCATGACCGCTACACCCAAGATGACCTCCAACCATCACATCACCCACAAGTCCTCCTCTGTTCGCAAACAAGAGGTCCAGCTGGGCGTCTTCCCTAGCTGGCTCCCTCACCAGCTGTGTCGGGAAGTTATCATCTCCCACACACTACGCGAACCTCCTGGACTGTTTCCTCTCTTCTGTATTGTGTTTCCAGCAGACATCTGGTAAGTTGAAGTCGCCCACGAGAGCAAGGGCTAGCGATTGTGAGACTTCTTCCAACTGCTTATAGAATATTTATACAGAATATAGTCTCTTCCCTTTTGAATGCAAGATAAATTTATTGGAGTTATTCTTAATAACAATCTCTGCATTTTTAAGGTAGATACAATACAGCTCCCATCACATTCTTACAGTCACTTTTGATGCTTTTTTTACAGCCTTAGTTAAACGTCCACAGAGGAGACCTTTCTTCGTGATAAGAGAACTCACCTCATTACCATCATTCCGTTTTTCTCATGATACTAAATGTTCAGTTAACCTTTGCAATATTTTATGGCAATCCCCTCTCCCTTAAAACCCCAAATCAAGACCCATCCCTTGCAAAAAACAACCCAAACCAAACATAATAAATAATAATAATAATAATAATAATAATAACAACAACAACAATAACAATAACAACAACAATAATAATAATAAATGCAGTCCCAAGCTAACAAACAGCAGACAAAACCTCACCTCCTATGGTTAGCCTGGCCAACATATGCAACTAATTCTCAGAGAGGTTTTCTGGAAAACTAGAGACAAGATAGGTACTGTGGGCTAGCCCCGGGCAGTCAGCAGTGGCAGAACGCTTCACACAGCCTCATGTGTAAAGTTTCTGAACTGACACAAAGCTTAATGGAAGTGAACCCTGACGACTGCGGCCAACCGACTGTAAGTGACATTCTGGGTGCCTTGCCACTATGCATCCGTCCTCCTTCTTCTGCTCCCCCCCTTCCCCTTCTGCCTCTCCCCCTTGAAGGTATAATGTCTCCTGTGGGAAGCCTTGATGTTAAAATGCCATCGTACTCTTTGTCAGGTGATTTGCCGGCTACCAACCCTGATGTATTCAGCGCAGAGTCCTAAGGACGGGAGAGCACTGTGGACTTGCTTTTGGAAGGAAGAAAAAAAGCAGAGTGATGTTCTGGCAAAGGGCAGGCTGAGAATGTGTCTGAAAGCACCGTCTGCTACCTCTAAAATTACTAAAATCAGAGAGGGCTGTTTGGGGAAGAAAACACCTATATCTCAACTGATCTAATAAGCCCCCCTCAAAACAAGTGTTTTTGCATTTTAGGCTTAAATCTAGATTTTCAAATTTGGGACCTAACTTGAGCTATCTTACTGCATCAGTAAATAGCTTTGTGCATAGTATTTCTGAGCAGCCTCATGACTCCGTTTTACAGCAGTGAAATAAGCCTGTTTGTGTATAGCAGGGTACAGTGCTAATACCTTGTATCACATTGATCACTTCTCCTCAGAGGGTTTTAAAGCACTTTGCAAACACTGGGAATAACAGTAGGTATGTAACAGAAGTCTCCTTTTGTTAGGTCTTGCACAAATATGGCATGAAAGCCAAGCCCTGTCCTCAAAAACGCCCAAACTACTTGGATAAGATAGGCAAAGTTGACGGGAAAAAGAAATATGGGAGGCTTAACGAAGGCTGTTATCATGTAGGTGGTGGAATTATGAACAAGCAGAACTCAGCTTTCATGACTGAAGCCTGCAATCCTTGCTGCTAAACCAAGGTTTGCCCTGGTTTTGCAATTCCTATGCAAAAGAATGATATTAACTCCATTTTACAGACAGGAAAAGTGAGGGCAAACAGGTAAAACTACTGTTTTCTGAGAGGGAATTCCAAGCAGGAGGGATTCCAAGTCTTCTCCTCTAATTAATATTATCTATCTATCTCCTCCAGCTGCAGAATCACATCATAATATTATGAAATATACCAGTATTTCACAGCAATGTCATGATCTTACAATATTTGGTAGTGGTTTTATTAGAGTAACTGTTCCTAGAGGTATACACTTTGTATGAAGAACCTCAGCTTTTTTTTTTTTTTTTTTTTAAATCGTTAACATTCCTTAAGCTAGGCAAAAGAAGCATGAAAGTCTGAATCCAAAAGGCTCTGAAATTTTGAGGAAAATATGTTAAACACTATGATTTCTAATGATTTTTAAATGCTTAAGTTTGACAATGTCAGTAACCAGGTCAGCTGCTTTAAAGGTGAGTGCAGGCCACAGCTCTGTGAAACCTGCCACTGTAAGTGTAAATTGTGAAGGATTTTCTCCCTCCAGGTATGGGTTTGGGTGCAAATCTGACTTCACAATATACTCAGTAGCAATTAGTTATATATTTCTATCCCTGTTCAAAGACAGGCCTCTGCTCTTGGTCTCAAGAGCAGAGCATAACTGACCACAGGAATATAATATTCCATGGATAAATTACCCTCTTTTAGGTCACTATAATCCTGGTTTTAATACATTGCTTGCTTCAGTTATTTGCAGAGGCACTGTAAGCAGAAGTAGTATTGCTCTACATGCACAGTGTTTTTTGGGAAAAATACTTTTGGAAAGTTGCAAAGATGAAAACACCCTGAGTTCAGTGAAATGATTGATGGTTTATTATATGAAAGAAACATTTAAGCAGTAAATTTTTAATGGCCTTGGGAGAAACTTAATAAAAAGTTAGATTGTGTCCCTCCTGTAAACAGTGGTCTTAGACAGTTATGAAATTACTAATGGAAGTTACCTCTGTAGTACAAGGATTTGGGGAGAAAGCAAGCTATGGCGGAGTGTGGACAAAAGGCAGCAAAGGACATTGTAATGGTTCTACCCAGACAAACTATTTGTGCCTCAACTATTGAAGCTCTTAGGGCCACTACTACCTGTTTGAATTTTGATGAGTGCTAATAAGATAGACCTAATTGGGCAAGCAGCAGCATACAAAGATTCTCACTTCAGGTAAATCAGCAAATTCTTAGTAAATTATGTTCTGGCATGCAGCCTTCCTTTCCACACCAATAAATGCATTGTTACTCCCAGCCATTTATGATACTGCCATAATATTGAACCCATAGCAGAATAAGGTTCCTCTTTTGGGTGGCCAAGAAGTAGGGGCTGGAAGGAGAACCTGGTATCCGGAGGGCAACTGCTATGTAACTAGTACTTGGGATTATGAAAACCCTTTCAAGGGCTTGCCCTTAGGGAAGGGCATACAGATTCCAATTCCTACTGAATTAAGAATTTTCTTGCTTCCTTTGTGAAAGAAGTCAGACTAATGACTTAAGGTTTGCCATCCATCTGATGAACTCGTACTGCACTTGGGGGAAAGTATGCAAAGGAAGTACCTTTTGGAGGTGTGCAAGGGAGCTCAGCAGAGGAAGATGACCCAGCAGGAATAAAGAAGAAAACAGAAAGGAAGGATCATTGGAGGGCTTGAAAATGTGTTGTTTATGCTTGCTTGCTTTCTTGCAGTTTTGTTTCTGCAAGAAACAAAAAAATAGTGGCAAAAGTTAGGGAAAAAGTAGAAATTGCATGTCAGCGCTGGAAGACTTGTTTCTTATTTATGGTTCAGAGGTGAGAAATAACTGTCTTGCACCATAACATTTTCTTTGGTTTAAAAACATGTCTATCAGACAATAATTTTTAAGCAGAGGCTCCTATACCCACTAACAGCGCATGATTTTGGATACCTTAGACACTGCTGGGTTTCATTTCTATATGTAGTAGAAAGTCATAATTTCCCTCTTTCACAAGAAAGATACTGAGTGGCAAACATGAAAACTGTGTGAGTGACTGTGTGAGCAAAACTATTTGTACTCAAAAAGCTTTGGAGATGCAGCCTAGATGTTTTAACCAAGGTCGCATAATGAATCAGTAGCAGAGATTGAAATTCAGCTTGAGTCTGCTGAGTCCCATTCAAATGCAAAAACAACGAGACCACCTTTTCCAACTGATGTTTAATCTGTCATCTGAGACTTAAAATGTTTTGAGGTGACAGCAACTGACCCCAGAAAACCAAGTTTTATATGAAAATATTTTCTAGTCTAAACAGTTATGTTAAATGAACCATTAAAAATTAAGCATTGAAATGAACTGACCTGAACAACAAACTAAAACATGCCTGAGGCTTCAAACAGGTTTCTATTTTTTTCCTTTTATTTATGATGGGTGATGTGACAAAAGAATTCACTAAATTCTGAATACTAAATAAATTAGTCATAGCTCAAATGCCACTTCAATAATTTTTCCAGGGAACAACAACCACAGTCGCTTTTCCTCTTTTTTGCCCCTTTGGCTCACCTGGTCTGTAAGATGTCTCAAAAATGGAGAAAAGTGGAAGACAATGAAATATAAAGAGTCCAAATGTCAAATCCACCACAGTACTTGGTCATCTAAGATACAACTGGGTTAAAAGCTGGGCACAAGCTTCTGGAATTACACCTTGTACCTCCATGTAAATGTTACTGAATCTTAGACGCACCTCAATCCAGGAGCTGCCCATGTGTGCACCTCGCCATTCTGTTTTGGAAGGTAAGAGAGCTGAGTAGCATGAATACAGTCAGATTGTGACAGTTGAATTTGGAACCAGATAACTGCCCAGATATTAATTACTGCTAGAGATACAGTCTTATTGTATTAGCTGTTCAGCAATGGTCCTAATGGGACTTTGTCTTTATGTAGCATGTTATATGCCATAGTATGGTATGCAGGTTCTTTCATTATTGCTTGATTTTTTTTCTGCAATAAAAATATTATCAGCTATGAATTACTTTCTTCTGTGACAGATTTCCCTATTTTTCACTCTGAAGTCAAACAAAACCAAAAGAGAAAGATATTCAGAAGAAGTGTTCAAGTTTCTACATATACCCTAAATCTCTTCTGCTGACGATCTTTTCAGTATAGAGACTAGGCTAAGTCTATGAGTTAGGACTTGCTGCAGGGAGAGAAAGACAGGTGGAAGACTAGAGAAAACACAGACAGAAAAGAGGAAAATTAGAGGAGAAAGAACAATGAAGAAACAGAAGAAGTAAAGAATAAGATGGGAGCAGACTCTCCCTTCAGGGTACATTGCTTATAGCTGAAGAAGTGATTAAGTACAGAGGCTGAAGAATTTGAATTCCTTTTAAAGGCCACATTCATCCCTTCCTATGTACTCCAGACATGGATTTGTTTTAAGGACATGTGGTCCTTGCTAGCTGATGGGGATGCAGCCACTAGCTGACCCTCTACTTTGTAGGTACCTCCAACCTTGGACCTCCTCACAGATCCACAGAAAAGAGCTGTGGATGAAAGCGAACAGGGTGTCCAAAGTCTATATCCTGACCTGCAAATCCTGGCTAAACAGGGATGGTAACTCGTAGAATTGAAGCTTTGACTAAGAGACACCCCTTCCGATATTCCTCTTGCATATTTTAGAAAACTGTACATATTTTCCTGGGCTACCATCTCCTTGTTTCAGTCCTTTCTTCCCTGGAATGAAAGAAAAAACAATTTTCTCACACAGCTTTAAAACTAAATGGAAACTGAGTTACAGAGGAAAGATAAATGGGCAGTCTTATGCATAGATGAGTAATTTTGGATTATTTTGGCAATCCCTCTTTGTCAGTCTTTTCCTTTCATAAGATTTTCAGAGCTGTTTCTGTCCTTATCATCCCTTTATTATGGTGCTGAGTAGCTGGAATGGAGTCTGCGTCGCATTTGATTTGCAGCCGTTTAGTGTGGAGCATTGACTACAGCAGAGTACACAGAGCCCTTCTGGAGCAGCGCACGTGGATGTTTCATCTCCGGCAGGTGCTGATAGGAAGGTGAAAACCTCCCATCATGGCAAGACATGATGTTGTACCCCTAGCCTTACGCCTTGAGGCTTCAGAATTAAAACTGCTGTTGGTTTTATCTAACTACTGCAGTGGAGGGAGCTTTAAAATGCTGTATCCTCACCTTTTATTTAATTACTTTTAAACTTGCATCAAAAGAAAGTGACTCATCACAAGGACTTGTCTGCTCTAGACAGATGAGTCACTCACAGCCCTGGGATGGATCCAAACTTCTTTCTGTTTTGCTCATCAATTGGGAATTGTTTGAAGGGCTCACAGTATAAAAGGGTCACGGTCCTGTTTTCTCTGCATATGTGAGGTGGGAAAAGGATGAAAGAAGAGAGTTGTTCCATAAGGATCTCTTTGGTGGGGAAAAAAACTACTGGACAGGAGAATTCTCTCTTTTAAAAAGTTTATGATAATTTTCAGGTTTTGATTAATATTGCAATGCAGTCTCTCATTTTGTTTCCCCTCATTGCAGAAGATTATACCTGCTCTTCCTTCACCCCTTTTCTTCCACAACCTAGGCAAAAGAGATCTATTTTCCAATACTTTCCTTAGTTATAATGTCCATTTTTATAAGGTGGTTTGCATTGTGGAATCTCCATCCTTGGAGATATTCCAAAGCCGACTGAACATGGTCCCATGCAACTGGCTCTAGGTGGCCCTGCCTGAGCGGGAGGGTTCGACAAGTTGATCTCCAGAGGTCCCTTCCCACCTCAACCATTCTCTGATTCTGGGACCCTGTGATTCCCAGCTTCAGATTGCAGTATTCATAAGAAATCTTCCTTTCTCCGCTTCTCTCAGGCTGTGTTGCAGGAAGGACTTTCTGGAGAAGGAAAGATGCTCTGGCGTACGACAGGTTATAAATGATTCCACCTTGCTTAGATTCATCCTGCTGTGAGCTGAATCTACCTTGCTTAGGGAACCGTGCTGCCGGCTCCTTCCCCATGCTGTACAAAGGCAAAAACATCAGCAGCCTCGGTGCGGAATGTTTGGTGGGCTACAATTTGTGACAGCTGCCCCCGCTCCAGGGAGCTAAAATAGCCTCAGAGGGAATGAGCGGTGTTTGAGGTCTCCTTCCCAAAGCTGTAAATGTTCACGCTTACTCCAGCCACCTCCCACCAAACAAGCCAAGTCTCTTGACAGAGAAATTTGAAATCTTGGCAACCTTCCGTGGAGGAAAATAATCTTTAAGGAGCCTCAAAATTGCCCTTGGGCAAATCCTCTTTTCATAGTCAAAATAATAATAATTAATGAAATTCCACAGTATTCAGAAAAAAGCCAAAGCTTTTAGAAAATCTCCAGGCTGCCATTTCCAATTATAAATTGCCACATCCAGTAACATCACCCTGATAAAGTGGAAGGCTGATCTGTACAGGCAAGTGAAGATGCATCTAAAGTTGAGATAATATCAGCACCTCTCCCTTAAGATATGAAATAAACTGCATCATTTTATTAGATTAACATATTAAAATAAAACCTAACGTCCCTGCCACTTCACCCAAACTAATGCCAGGGAGCTCAATATTTGATTGTTGGATTCATCTTGCTGTTTGGGGATGAATGATTAACTCTTTCTAGTGAGAAGCCATCTGATATCTCAGTCTGTCTAACCGTCTGACAAATACCTGCTAAAAGAAATATTTTACTGAAGATAGAGACAAAGAAAGAAAATAAACAGGTAAAGCACTGAAATGCAAAGTGTGAAGTGAGGCTCTTATTTTAGCTGTATGCTATTTAGATGTTTTAGAAGTAAAATAACTCTTCCATTCACTAATTGCTAATCTACAACAGCATCATTTCACAGGGTCAGATTAGATAATCTTTCAGGATTGCCATGACAAATTCCCAGTTTTGTTAATGTGGATTCATTGAGCCCAGCACATATTGGAGAAGAATTTTGCAGCACTGTAAATTTGATGTATGTATTGTTTTTGGAGAATTGCATAAGACGTCCTCACCATCAAACTGTGAAATTAATTGATTGGTTCTTCTGATGTGACAAATTAAAAAAGAAATGGAATGTTAGTGACATATTCAGTTAGGTACAAAGTGTATATGAATTAAGACAGTTTGCTTTTGTGGACAGAATGGAAGTATGTCTAAGGAAAGAAAAGATTCAGTTTGTAGAATTGAAATATTTAAGCTGAAATCTAAAATGTTTTAATGAAACATTTAGAATTTGTTAACATTGTTTTTCTGTTCTGCTTTTGCTGTAATCTCAAAATGATAATTTACACCTGTAAAATGCCTTGCTGTCAGTCTACTTTTATTCTTTCGCCAAAACATTTACACCATAGCATTTTGTCCAGGGAACGTGTCCACGACTAGATGTATACTCCTGTATGATGAAGTTAGGAATCAGTACTTGAATTTCAATACTGAAATTTGGAAATCAAAGGGACTGGTTTTACAGCTGAAGATAAAGTGAGAGGAAAAAAAGAAAATAATACTGATCCTTTCTGGATTTTCAGTGACAGTTATTCCAGGGTTCAGCCTGTTGGTAATTTTCCTGTACTTCTTAAATTGTACCAAAAAAATTTATTAACATTAAGATTTTATTTTATTTTTTTTAATTTCAGAGCAAGCTTTTCTTCAAAAATTGTTGCAGACATGAATGTCTGCTACACTTCAATTCTGTCTTTGCAGCATTTTGTTCAGACCAGCTGCTGTGGAACTCAGACCAGGTCAGTTTTGGCTGATGCCCTCGGTCCCAGACCACGTCTGCTGATTCTAGCACTGACGAAATGCTAGACTGGGCAGCACTCACCGGCCTCACCACATTTCAGGGTATCCCCTGTTCTGTCCTCTGGATCAGACTTGCAATTTAAAAGGTGAGCATTTCCCATTGGCGTGGCAAAAGTTGTCCCACATGCAACTAAAAGTATTTGGTTTTCTACGTAAATAACTTGCCCCAGAAAGACCACTGTTTGTAGTCATCTGGCATTTAATCAATACGGAGAGATAGGTATTTCCTGAGGATAAATACTCTTGCCAGTGTCAGGGTGGGCAGAACTGCCCTCTGCAAGACAGACAGTCTCCTAGGATCAACTCCAGAGAGCATCTACCCAAAAGTAAACGAGAAGAAACCTGTTGCTTTTAGATACCTAAACTGAGCTGAGACAAATCCTACCCCACCAACATGAAATAATCCTTCTTAATAAACTACTTCCTTATAAACAAATCCAGGTTGTGAACAAGTTTTTTCTAAAAAAGCAAAAGTAGGTGGTGTTTTTTCCTCTTTTAAAAAGGAACTGGATTCCTGTACAGTTGAAAATCAAGCAGAATAAAATGTTTATTAGCAATTCTGCCCTTTTGTCTCTTTTCTCCTCAGTGGAAAACCAGAGAAGTAACACTCCATCATACCCTTGTACTACAGGAACTGTTTTTGTCTAATATACAGGAAACCAGAGATAATCCATTTCACAAATACTTTTAAAAACAGTGGAGGGTCTCCGTCAATTGTAATATGGAATTTAAACATGTCCTTGTGTCCCAAAGTTAAAATATATCACCCTCAGCCTTGTAGAAATTTGCCTGTAGAGGGATGATTTATAAATCATTCAGTAACAGATGATGTTACAACTAAAGCAGTGGGAGTTTTGAAATACCTACATCAGATTAGGCTTGTGTTTATTTCAAAAAAAGCTCTGATCTACTTTGGATTTTTGGCAGGCACAACATGAGCCCAACATGAACTACTGTAAATCAAAGCCTTTTTTGAAAGTCAAACTTGGAATGCTTCCAATCTCAATTAAAAAACATTTGATGCCTCTTGGACTTCTATTTTTTAAATTTTTTTTTCTTCTCACTTACCCTGCCCAGACCTGTCCGTAACAAAGATCCCACCAGGAACTAATGACAGTGCAAATATTTTCATGTTTCTTTTATTTGCGGCTCTTTTTCAATGTGCTGTTTCTCTGTGATAGTTTTTTTTAATAAACAAATTAGAAGAAAGAATCATCCACAGCCAACCACTTAAATTAGTCAAGATTAGCATTTCTTATGCGTTGAATAGTTTATCTCAGATATAAATGGCAACAGAAAAGATAGAAATCAGGCAGCATTCAAAATCATGAAAGTTATTCAATGCAAGTTTTCATGCTTTTCCTCCCTCATCCCTCCAGGATTATGATAAACAAATTACTTATGACTAACTCTGCTGAATTTGTGTGGTCTCATACAAATTCACTAGCAAAAGAGTTGCCATTTAAAGTTAAATAAACCCTGGTACATACACATTTTTTGTTAGGTAATAAATATAAATGTCAGTGGAAGACGCACAAATGTAATCAGTTTTGCATGCAACCACGTTCACAAATAGTAGTAGAGTTTTCCTACTGTGGTTAGTGAAATATACTACAGAATCAACTTTTTTTTTTTTACAATTCTCGGAGTAGAGCCTCTGTTAATACAATCTGCCAATGGGTTTATAACCTTTTACACCAGGACAGGACTTCAGGATGGATGCCTCTCCCTCTCAGTCTGCCAAGGGTCAAAGAATAGGCCCTATAGGTAATAAAGAAGCAAATGGAGAGGCTCTGAGCAATGCATTGCTCTGGAAATTTGAAAACTTACGATGTTCATTACCCTGATATAAATAACTTAATGAACTCAGAGCCATGAGATCTCCTGCAGGTGAAAAACAGAGCCACAGTCTGCAGGGCAGGATTGTGCCAAGACTGGTACAAACCTTTCTATGTAATTATTCCCAATAATGCTTAGTATTTCTTCTATGTGCATTCCTGGTGAGACGGTCTGGACTTCCAGTTTATGTAACGTTAGCACTTCTTGCTTGAAATATAAAAATTTCTTTCAGGAGGCGTGAATCCACCAGCTACTAGGAAACCTCAGGCTGTAAAAAATATTGCAGGATGATTCTTACTCTTCAGACCACTCCTGTGATCAGCCACAGCTGTCCTCTGCTGTTCCTTCCAGTTGTCCGTAGGAGGACAACATTTACTAAGGAGATAATGCTTGTTTGTGCAGGAAAAAGTATGTTTCTCCATTGGACAAACTGAGACTCCTAACCTGTTCCCTCGATGAGAGGTATGCACACATCTTCCTCCCAGTGCTTCTGCACAAACACAGACCGGTGAACACCTCAGACAGACCAAACCTGTCCACACAAATGACCCTGCAGGGCAATTGATTCCCCTTTTAAAGAAATGAGTTAAAGAAGGAAGCTTATAGACCATACTATATGTCCCTTTGTGAACAGGAACAGAAGTACTCAGATCCTACCATAGTGAAAACACAGTTAGAAGAGGACTTATAGGAAGAAAGACTCAATTTGATGATCTTTGCTCTCACAGGAAAGTGCATCACCTTTTACCATACCGGTGTTTCTTTGTCTAGTTGTTTCCAACGCCCTGGTTATGACAGCATATCTGACTGAGGTCACACTGTCTTACAGAGCAAAGTACAGTCTATGAAAAGCAGAATTATCTTTGTGAGTTTTAAGGGAAACATCTCTGTGTTCTTTGCAAGCTACTGGTCGGCACAGAACTCTGTGAACAGGTCTGCACGGGAGCTGGATGCCTCTGTACAAGAATCATTCTTATTGATGATTTTTTGCTCTTTGTGAGTGTTTATTTTCTGAATGTGGCATATTACTTGACAGTAAGCATGTTGTAAAATGCAGTGAGCTGGTACTCAGAAGGGCTCAAGTCCCATCCCACAACACCTGTTATTAAGGTACATGCCAAAGGTTACTTTCTTGGTCTCCAGACTACATGTAGCCATGTAGATGACAGTCTTAGGATAAAAACAGTATGCGTGCATCAAAGTGTTGCAAAATAGAGATTGAAAAAAGTTCCTCAATTGTCCTTTAATGCTCAGAAAATAAAGGATAAGAAAAGAATCTGTATCTCTGACCCAGTGGACTCACTGTCAGGTGTCCTGAAAATGCTTTTACCATATATCACCAAACCATGCTGATGAGTTTTCCCCTTATATATAATTTAATTTGACCACATGCATATGTCAGTTCTGAACTTATTTTTTGAAGCTGACCAATGTGCTGTGAACAATGGTAGTTCTGTGTCTGGGGGCAGAAGGATGTTACTTGGCATTCCTATACTGTTGGTAAGAATCCTCCTTCACCTACTTTTCTTCCACTAGACCAAGGGCTTAAGTGTGGAATATAACAAAAGGATGGAGGAAGCTGGACAGTAGGGGACGTGTCTCTTCAGAAAGATTGATGCAGCATCTGAAAGCCAAGTTGTTTGCAGGGTTCCTCTAGGACACTGCTGTGACTCCTCAGCTCCTCACTCTTGGCAGAACCTCGGAGGCTGTGATGATGACTTTTTTATATATATCTAAGTAAAAAAAAAGCTAAAAGAAGACATTAAAGTGCTGGTTGGTTCCAAACTTACTTATGGTAAGTACACTAGCAATAAATTTAACGCGAGTAATATGGAAGAGGTGATCTTTATTATTGCAGCTCTTCAGTACCCTAGACATGGTGCATCTTCTTGTAATGGAAGGAAAAAGGAACTTTTAAGCTGTGATTCACTGAGGTCCAGGCATTGTTTTAGGGAGCAACAAATCACAGTTAAGGAGTGAGAGTTTCTCTAAGCTGATTCTGAGACTGGCTGAATAGCTCAGGAAAAGCTATATATGTGGTATACATATATGTTTAATAAGACGAATCTTGTGTTGAGAGACAATATCTGTGGAGCCATATTATGCAGTAAACTTTTAGTGGAGAATTACATGCTAAGGCTGTATAGTTAATCATACCACAGCTGTCAATTAGCTCTATTATGCACCTAGATGGGGTCTACATGGGATTTTCATATAACTCAGCGCTGAAAATGTCCAGGTCCTAAACTGCAAAATGCTAGCATTACTGCTATAGAGTTGATCCAGACCTCTTTCCACACTTACCAGGATACAGAAGATCACAAACTATTTGGAATGAGCACTGAGCTAATGAACGAAGTGTGGTTCCCTGGTCAGGAAGTCATTTCTGTAACATAGAACTTGATCCACACTGGTCTCCTGTCCCTGATCTAATTACATTGCCTACACACTTACTGACTCCGACACAGGTGAAATCATCTAGGTATAGGCATCTTGTAGCCAGGATTTTACATCTGCTTTTTAGCTTTATCTGCTTTTGGATGGGTTGTCTACCTCTGATTGTCTGCAGGATGTGCCTGCTTGAACATGTTTTCTTGATGCAATGCAGTACAAACCAAAACCTCCTAGTGACCACTGAGAAAGCATGCTCCAGAGTAGAAACTAGATGCAGCTATGGGCTCAGGCTCTCAAAGTGCTATGATTCATATATGTTGCTTCAACGACCATCAGTATTTCCACGATCGTTATTTCATGGGTGCAGAGCCTCAACCAGCCTTCACTTAAATTGTGTTAACACAGTGTTGCAGTGAACTAGGCAGACACACATACTGCCCTAGAGAGCAAACAGGCAAGTCTTGCAGTGTGAACAAGTAAAGAGGATAGACTTCATCATTTGACAACATAAGGAAAACTGAATTTTAGTGCCCTAAAAAGTAAGCAAAATAATTGATCTGGAACAAAGCCCTGAGTCTTTGGTTTCTTTAGTCCAATGGAAGTGAGGACCACCAGCGTGACTGCGGGATGGGGTTGTATGCACTGGTCTGCAGAAAGGGCTGCTCTGCAGACCTCTACCCTGCAGTGCATGCCCCAGCAGCACCAGCAGCCAAGTCCCTGCTTTGGCTGTGTGGGGAGGAGGCAGGGACCAGCTGCTGCGGCAGCGTGTCCTACTCAGTGGGACATCAGTAAGGAAAAAGTACTCCAAGACTTCAGCTGTCACTTGTTAGGGCCAGCTACTATTTCTGGTTAACCGACTCCTTTGCTTTATCCTAGAGCTGGCCTTGGCCACTTTTATTTATTTTCTAATGTATGTATTTGATGTGTTTATTCCAGCTTACTTCACTGATTTTCCTTATGGTTAAAGGTTTTGCTGGTTTTCTGTTTTCTTTTTACTCAGAAGTGAGATATAGAGTGAAATGTTAACCATCATTCAACAGAACTAAAATGTATTTACTTATGTATTTGATCCATATCTATCTCAGCATTTTGTTACTTGACTCGCCACATTCAGTGACATTCAGTAAACATCTCAGTGAAGTGAATGTCACACAATTTCAGAATATGTTCTTGGCTCTGAGAGGCCCAGAATACCTAAGCCTTGTCATATCTTTGTCAAATTTCAGAGCACGATACATTTCTGTGATAGACCTTGCTCAAAACCCTACAGTGGAAGAAACTTACTGAAACTTTTTCGGTATTTCTTTCTGATTATTTTCTGAGTTGGGGAAGAAAAAAGAGAAGTTTTCAAAATGTAAAGGGGAAGTGAGACCCTAGAATGTGCAGTTTCATGACAAGCTATCTTAGCTGGCATTGAAAACCTCAATCTAAATGCACCTGTGTCAGATGCATTTGTAACTTGTTGTCTGAGACACTATGTATTTTAAATCTCAGTGCTTGAACTGTTACGAGAGAGGTGAGCAGATTTGTAGCAGTGTCACAAGAGTGGGAATCAGTTCAGTTCCTGACTCATCCACTTTTCACCAACTAAGCATTAATTGCTTAGCCTGATATAGTGGCATTCAGCTCCATATCGAGGAAGCTAAATTTCAATGTCTATAGGGTAACAATATGGGTGTTCCTATTTGAATGAGGTGTCTAAGCTCCCTTTATAGCCAATAGAGACTGGATCAACACAGTCAATAAGGAGGATTCATTTGCCTTAGCAGTGTCTTAAAGTGTCCTGCCTGACCTTTGGTTACCTCTCCAGAAGTATCTGGGTCTCACTTACATCCTTGTATTGTTTCTGCCAGCTGTGTGGAGGTGTTTTGTGTGTCTTAGGGCACTAAATTCCTATCATTAGGAAAATGCATAGTCTTCCTACAATTTTTTAAGATTTTTCTGAACATTAGCCATTTTCTGTCTCATTTTTTCATCTCTGTCAATGATTTCTGCAAACAAGTTCTAAATTTAAACCTCCTGTCCTCATTGCCAGAAGATAAGAGCCAGTATCTCCAGATCAACAAATCTTTAGCTACTTCCTCCTGTGGACAAGCTCCTAGGCACAAGCTAGAGGAAGACAGCCATTGCAGAATCATGAATAACACAATGGCTGAAGTCCTACAGCCATCGGTATACACCTGGGTTATATGATAACCCAACTTTGAGGCTGTCGTTGACAGCTTTGCACTGTGTTTTCTCTTGCCTTGTTTGCCTGGCACCTCCTCAGCCCCATCTCTGATCTACCGACCACTTTTGTGGAGTGTCACCGAGCCTGAAAAAATCCCTGTCACTGTGTTGCCCCTAAATATGTTCAAAGGAATTCAAGTTGAAGCTTGGAAAAATTAGGGTTTATCACCACTCTCCTAGTTTGCTCTTTTGTGGGAGCCTACACGTTAGGAGAATAAAAATTTTTATGGTAATCATTAGGAGCTCATTAGATCTCATTAGGAGGTCAGCTAATTTATGGTCTGTATTTCTGAATTTGTTGCAATCTTTATTGCATTAATCTCCACTGTTCTAATAATGTAGATAAGGAGATAGTGATACATTTTTATGAAGACAAGGTATGAGGGATTAGTCTATATTATCCATAGCCTAGAGTAAAAGATGACCCAGTTGACTCCCCTACCTTTCCTTTAAGTTTGAAGTAAAGGCTACCTGAAATACTGTCTTATGTTGCTATACATTGGCTCTTTTTTGTGTTATCACCCAATGCGTTCTTCTGAGTCTCTTTCTGTCGTGCTTCCCTTTCAATATCTCTTTGCAGCATTTCAGCTACATATTTGAATACTGCAAAAGCTGTGAGTAAAACATTAGAACAAGAGAACACCAGATAAAAATTCCCATTTGTGGATACAAACCTTCTTAAATTGCTGTTATATATTTTGATGATTTTTTAGCCTGTGGGTACTATCACTATAATTTGCAGTGTATAAGTTTTAATAAGTCAATTATAAATGTAATGTATGCTGCAAATATCACCACAGTAGCAGCTTAATAAACAGGCCTTTTTTAATCTTATCCTCAAAACAGAGTTAATGTACCGTTCTTCTAATTTATAATCAAAATGCAAAACAAAATTCAGCTTAACGGTTATAGTGTAGCTGAGATGCTTCATATCATTAACTTGAAATACCTGAAGACAAACCTGTTCTTTTCAAACTGTAAAAGATACTAAACAACTACATTTGTATATGTGGATAATATACATATTTTTGTGTCTGTATATGCATTTACTTCTACCTACATTTTTAGATAGATAGAAGACATATATACACATATTCCTCTGGAGTATATGATTTCTCAGTATAGCACAAAGTTTTTAGCAGAATGATTTTGTGATGTCCACATTGCTCTAGTACAGAGAAGGCATTTTGCACACTGTATGTTGCAATCTGGTTCTTAATAAGGCACAACAAAACCCCAAGGAAACTCATTCAGAGAGTCTCAACCTTATATGAACATTATTATTTTTCTAATCCCCACAGCAGTCAAACCCATGTTCCTTAGGTAGAAGCAGTTAGACATAGTGGATATTACAGTCATAGCCATCTTCCTCAAGTGTCCAAATTCTCTACACAGTCAACACTTCCACCTTGGGAAAGGCCAGGTATGTGCCTGACAGCTAGGTAAATGGAATAACAACCTAATGGTCAGCCTGAACCCTCGCTGACATCTTTTCTTTTGGGAAGTTAGTCATCTAAAGATTAGACATCTAGTCTATGTTATTCATCTAAGCTACATCTCATCAGTGCAGAAAGATTAATATTTCCAGAAGATAACTCGTCTCTTCTGAGAAACCTAAAAAATGAAGTTGCCTGGAGTGCCTATCTCTCTCCATTAATTACCTAGGAGACTTTAGTGATTAATGTAAACTACATGCTTAAATTTGAGGTTGCTGAACCAAGAAGATATATCCCTTTCATTCCTGCATCCAGTCCACAGTGTTATAGTGATGATCTGCCACTTAGTAAGTTTAGGATATTGCATGTGTAACCCTTTATATTAAATATATTTGACCTTATGGGAAATTAGCTTTTTTGTTGTTCTTTTAACACTTAATATACTTGATAAAAGTTTGTTTTCCCTGATGCCTTCTGAAGAGAAAATGAGACAAAATTGCATGAATGCATTATGCACATTGGATTACTCACCCAGCTCCAATGACTTCTTAATTGTTCTTTATAATATAGGCACACGCATATATACAGTATTTACTGGGAGGCAGCAGAATGAAGCTGTGGCAGAAGATAAAACCAAAAGACACATCAATCATTCTACTCAGAAAAGTGTCTTTTTTTCCTTTGCTTTGAGCCCTGATCCTATTCCCATTAACCAGTGTCCACTTTGAGTCCAGTGACACTGGATTCTTTTTAAAGTTAATTACAGTTAAAGGATTGTGTGGGAGAATTTTAATTTGAGTGCATGTAAGAAGTTAGCACACTCCATTCTGTGTCCTGATTGCCTATTTATTATAAGAGGGAGACAAGTGAAAGTGATGGCACTGATTCAAGTGGTGACATGGATAAGCATTCCAAAGACACCTGGAAAAGCTTAGTCGCCTTCAGTTTCAACTTAATCCCAGAGAAAAAGAAATACCAGGAAAGAGAAAACAACAAAACATTTCCAGGTAGCACCACTGAGCTGGTGTGTCTTCCCCTCAGCCTGACATTTCCTAAGCCCTAAAGGTAGGATTCATGTATTCTTATATTAGACATGTATATGATAATTGTCAACTTCTAAGCAAATTATATTTTTATAAAGTCTTTCCTTTATAAAGGCAAAAGGAATAAGTACTTTTAAGACAGGATTCGTATGATGTATTTTGGATGCCTACTTTAGGATAAGATGAATAGCAACCTGAAGAAGCCAATTTCTTTTATAGGAGAGAGAGTCTAGAAAACCCTCAAGACATCGATGCCTACATACAATCCCACCTTCAGGCTGTAATTTGTCATGTCC